>NW_006203547.1:193528-242567 GCF_000334495.1 Tupaia belangeri chinensis | reverse complement strand
AAAAAAAAAAATCATTCAGTGCCTTCTAGTATTTATACACCCGTGTAGACAATTTTTCTGGAACTGGGGATAGCCATTATGATTATCTTTTTGTTAGTAAAATGAAGAGGAGTTGATGCTATATATATGACGCTTAAAGAACATTTGATCTGGGACATGTCAGCCTCAGCTTACTCTGATTATCTTGAGTTTACTATGCTGTTAGTAAGCCCCAGCTAGCCCAGTAGAGAGAGAAGGATTTCTAGTTGAGCTCAATAAACCCACAAAACTTTCAGAGATACTTTTGTCCCTCTAATTCTAATTGTTGCTGTAGGTCAAAATTGCTTCCCAAGAGAGAAAGAGAGATGTAACCACCCAGCAGAGATGGCCACACTGTAATCCCTTCTCCATTCTCCTCTTGGGATTTTGGGCATGCATGAACATGTACCCAGTATGATTTTTAAGCCAGGACTCAAACTGCACAGTCAGCCAGGTGGGATCCAGTCACCCCAACCACGATGCCACCAGTTAGCCCAATAAAATATTCTCCTGTGTTTTTTAATTTAATGTTGTTTTCAATCATCATGGCCACTAAACATACAAAATCTACTACTAATGTTGATAATAAGAAACCACATCAAGTGATTGACCTAGAGAAAAAGTAAAAGTAATGAAAGAACCAGTCAGGCATGGTGCATTTCACTAAAGCTACCATCCTGAAGAACACAAATAAAGTGCAACTGTTAAAATATTGTCATCGAAGACAATAAAACTAACAAAAAATTGATAAAGACCCATCCACACTGAACATGAAGAATCTTTTAATGACCTGTATTGAAGACCAAAGAAGTAGGTATCTCTCAGCAGCAAGAAGATCATTGCCAAAGCAAAATGTTTTTTTACAATGTTAACAGAAAAGGCCGGATCCAACTATAATGATGAATTTACTGCTAGTTCTCAGTGGTTTAAACAATTCACTGTTATTCACTTCATAATGTGAAAGTCTGTGAATGCTGATGCACAGAAGTTGAAAAAACTTTGGAAATTCTACATATGTTGGTTGTGGAGAAAAATTACTTGTAAATCTTCAATACGGATGAAACCTCTCTATTCTGGAAATTAATGCTTCAAAGGACTTCATCCTTACAGAGGCTGCTATAGTTTGAATATGACCTCCCAAAATTCATGTGTTTAAATTTTGTAGTGGGACTAAGAGAGTGAAAACTTGATCCAGTTATTGTATTAAAGTGTGGGGATATTGAGATGAGATTAGTGATACAGTAGCTATGGTGGAGACCCCTCACTAGTCCTGGAACATTTATAAGGAGAGAAAATAAGGCAGAAAAGGATCTACATGGAACACAGACCACAAGAATTTCCTTACTTCCATATTTTTATGTAGTCAACCCTACCAGAGAGGGCCCCTAGACCTCAGACCTCCAAACTGAGCTGAATAAATCTCTATGCTTATAAAACATCCACTTTCAGGAATTTCTTATTAGTAATAAAACAGAAGCCAAATCTACAGAAACTTTTTAAGGACAGAATAATAGTCTTGCTTAGAGACAATGTTGTAGGCTACAATTTGAAATCTTTTTGTGTGTGTGTGTGAGAGAGGTTTTTGCTATAGGGCGTGTGTGCTCGCCAGACAGAGAGAGAGAGACAGAGTGACAGAAAGCAAGAAATCACCCCCCCAGGGGGATGGCCATGCCACAATCCCTTCTCCTCCATTCTCCTCTCGGGATCTTGGGCACGCACGCACACGTGCCCAGCGTGAGTTTAAGCTGCCAGGTCTGGGACTCGAACTGCAGTCAATGACATGGGAGTCCAACGGCATAGCCATTATGCCAATTGCTGGTCCCATTTAACAAGCTTCTTAAACTGTCTGAAAACAGGGTGCCAGCAGGTGTCATAGTGGTTAAAGCACTGGACTCCCACATGGCCAGCCACAGTTTGAATCTCGGACCTGGCAGCTTGAAAATCACACCAAGCATGTGTCCATGTGTGCCCCAAGCCCTAAGAGGATAATGGAGGAGAAAGAATTGTGGCATGGCCTTCCTCCTGGGAGGTGATTTCACACTTTCTCTTCCTCTATCTCTGTCAAGAGCATGTGCCCTAGGGCAAAGACCTAAAAAAACGTTTGAAAACATAAACCTCCAACACTGAGAAGATTTTATTAATAAGAAGGAATTTTCATCATGTGCTATCTGATTATGAGCTCAATGACAAAAGAAAGAGAAATGAACCAAGCAAACCACCATGAACATATTTATGAAAAGAAATGATACTTGTTCAGTGAGCACTGTAGGCAGATCTTTTAGTAGATATTCTAGAAGAAACTGTTGTAATCATAGGAAATGACAGCTCCATGCATATTATTCAACTGAAGACCTTCTGGTGGGACAAGATGAGGTAGAAGACAATGATTTTGATGATTTGGACCCTGTGTATGTCCTGCTCATATTTTTAACCAATAAAACAAGTTTAAAAGAGAAAAAAATTAAAATAGAGAAGTTTATACAATGAGAGCATAAAGAAAGAAGATATTTTTGTATAAATTTTACAACATATTTTTGTTTTAAGAGAATTATTATTACAAAAAAGTCAAAAAATTAAAAGTTATAGTAAGCTAAAGATAATATATTATTAAGGGATGAAAATAATTTTTAATAAATGTAGTGTAAGTATAGCCTAATTGTGTTTATGAAGTCTGTAGTAGTGCACAGTAAGGTCGTAGGCCGGTACACTCACTCGCTATTCACTCACTGACCCACCCAGAGCAAGACCCCATCCTGCCTCATTCATGGTAAGTGCCTTAGTCAGGTGTACATTTAAAAAAAAAAAAAAAAACAAACATTTATACCATATTTTACTGTATTTTTTGTATGTAAAAACTACATACACACACACACACACACACACACACACACACAAACACACTCAAGTACTCACCATGGTATCACAATTGCCTATAGTGTTTAGTACATTAATATATTGTAGTGTTTTGTAGCACAGGAACACTAGGTTGGGTTGTAAGAAAAGTCATAAAGTATTTTTCTGTTTTTCTGTGCAAAAATGCATCATGACTTTTATGGCAACCCATTCCTACTCCATTCAGTCAAACTGTGTAATAGGTTTGTGTATGTATACTTTGATATTTGATATACAAACAGGAAAACATCTAACGGTGTATTTTTCAGAATGTATTTCAGCTGTTAAGTGATGCTTGACTGTATTCCGAAGGCCATGGAGAGCTTCTCATACACTAACTCTTATACAACATGACACAATGGTGGCACTTGATATTCTTAGCTTTTTTTTTTTTTTTTTGAGAGATTTTTTTTTTTGCTATAGGGTGCATGCGCTCGCCAGACAGACAGAGAGAGACATAGAGACAGAAAGCAAGAAATCACCCCCCAGAGGGGGTGGTCATGCCGCAATCCCTTCTCTTCCATTCTCCTCTCGGGATCTTGGGCACACACGCACATGCGCCCGGCGTGAGTTTTAAGCCACAGGGTCCGGGATGTGAACCGCGGTCGACTACGTGGGAGTCCAGCAGCATAGCCATTATGCTGACTGCTGGTTCCCAATACTCCTAGCTTTTTAAGAGCAATATATTTTAAGTGCAATAAAATATCTATTATAATCTACTATAGGAGAACTCATATATAGGGTTGCAGTATTTATCATTCAAAAACACAAATTTAACAATGAAATTTTAAATTCATTTAAATTTGAAACAACCATTTAAAAAAATTTTCCAGAGCACATGGGTACTTGCTAGAGAGAAAAAAGGTGAGAAAGCACACTCCCGCGGGGAATCATCAAATGCAATCTCATCTCTTCCATTATTACCCCATTTGAGGATTTGGGCAGTCATGTGCTCTGGGCATGTTTTTCATGAGCTAGGTCTGGGTCTTGAACCACACAGCCAGTCATATGGGATCTAGCTGCTTAAATCACAGTACTCCAGGCTGGTCTAACATCCATGTTGTAAAGGATAAGTATGTCCCAAATACTATGCACAAACATAACCTACAAAAATGACTTATTTATCCTAAAGTAAAATTTAAATAGACTTCCAGTATTTTATCTAGAAACTCTACTTTTAGCAATCCTTTCAACTCAGAAATAGTATGAGCTAAGAAAAGATGATTATTGATTTGGGCTTGTAAAAATTTCTCGGTGGTATATAAATACATTAAGCTAAGTTTACAGAGTGTTATCATTATTACAATTATGAAAAAAGTAAATTAACTATAGAGTTGATTATTCCTTCAAAGGTTTAGATAAACTCTTCAATAGGGCTAATTTTAACATGGATTCATGGCTTTCTCCAGTGATTTCTCAGTGCCTAAACAAACAAAAAAACTTAACATGTGATAAATTCAAAGATGTTAATATTTTGAACCTCTCACAGGAATTCCAGTTTTTCCTATACTCTTCATGTACAGGAAAAATTCCCCAAGTAAATGAAGCTTCAGATGAATTACCTGATTTGGTGACTTTGTATCAAACAATATTCATAACTGTGTCTCAGCTAACTCTAACCACACTTGTTTCATTTAAAATTATAGTTGACATTAGCTTCTTTAATAACACAGTGCTGTGTTTTGATGATCAAATAGTGAAACCTTCCTGTGCTCAACTTCTATTTTATTGGGATCAACAGATAGAAACCAAAATAATTATTACAAGCCTTCTGAGAGTACCAATTAGTTAGCTTCAAAAAGAAATATCTGTAAACAAGAACAGTGTTCCAGCCTGAATCGTGAATTATAAATTTACAAATTGATTTTCTTATGCTGTTTCATTGACTTAAACCTTAAAAACATGTCATTGATTAAGTAGGTCCTCTATTGTGGACAACAATGAGAAAAAAACCTGAAAACACTGAAACAACAAAAATTAAGGCAATACATTTATCGTAAGAAGAATTATTGGTGGAGGAATCTACTTGTTACCCATTTTTCTAACTGATCCAATTATTGGAACTCTTTCATTATGCTAAGCCATAATATACAGCATATCACATGAGATCTCATGGAGTTGAGAAACATCTTAAGAGGGAAGACCGAACTGTAAATTTGTCTATTTTTGTTTTTGCACAATTATAGACAAGGAGTGCTTTAAAAATGTCTTCCTAGCACTTCCCATAAGAAATAATGGCTTTTCATTATTTTCTCCGTTTATACTAATGTCATTTACTCCTTCATTTATTCACTAGTCAATTATAGATTGAATTTATTGTACAGTACCACAGAATGCTTTCTTCTGACTGATGAATAGATTTTTTAAAAAAATGAACTTGTAAACAGTAGAGAAAAATAGGTAAGAAAGTAAATTATTGCAACAAAATGTAGGAAATGGCAAAACTCAGAGAAATCTGTAGTAAGAACAAGGGACTATAACTTTATTCAGACTGTCTGAATGTTAGTAAAAGAAGGTTACATTAGAAAATTTTTCCACAAGGATATTTATGAGTTAAAAATTCTCCTACATTCTTATAGTCACTTTCCTAAATAATTACCATGAAAAAGAATATTGGTGTGTAGAGTTCACTGGTGGAGTGAGGCAAAGGTGAGAGAAAGGAAAAAGGTATGTATTACTGTTGTTAGAAATTTCACCTGAGACCTGCAGGTGGCATAGTGGTTAAGGTGCTGGACTCCATGTAGTCTAGAGCAGTTCACGTCCTGGACCTGGCAGCTTGAAATATGTTTGGTGCATTTACATGCATGCCCAACATCTCTAGAGGAGAATGAAGGAGAAGGCATTGTGGCATAGCCATTCTCCCTGGGGGGAAGGGAGGTGATTTCTCACTTTCCTTCTCACTGTCTCTGTCTCCTTTTCTCTCTGGTGAGTGTACGTGCCCTAAGGCAAAAGTCTCTTAAAAAAAAAAGGAAAGAAAAGGAAATTTCACCCTATGTCCAAAAACATAGTATGTGAATAAAACAACCCAAATTATAAAAGTAAGCTAAAATATAGGTCATAAAGTAAAACAAGCAAAGCAACAGTTTGCATGTAAGTTCTCAACTATCAATTCTGAGGTTAAAATATTTAAATATTTCTAGGTGCTTCTCTTATTGGCTTATACCCAGTAATAATTTTCATTCATTTAAAAATTCAAATCAAAGCAAAAAAAAAGCTTTAGTCTCTAAAACTATACCAAAACTCTTCCAAGTGAAAAACCATATTGTATGCTATAAACATGCACACTAATTAAATGTAAATAAGAAATCATAAAATAAAAAATTATATCTTGAACATATAAATAGTTCAACAAATGTTTAATGGAATTAGATTCTTTCGAAAAATTGTTTGATGTGATCCTAATGTAGTATTTCTATAAATTTATTTTCTTTTATAAAAATTTACGTTTAATCACTATATAGCCTTACAATGTATTTCTATAAATTAAAGAAAAAAAGAATACATTCTTGTAAACTCTTCAAATTTTATCTATAATGTTATCTCAGCTGAGACACTGAGAACATATAAGCAATGCCACTTTGAAGACTTACTGGCTATTTTTGTCATGTAATTTTGTGGTACTGCTTAATCAACTTTCTTTTATGTTATTAAAAAATTACAGGTGTGGACTTTCTAATCCTAATACATGCCTGATAAACAAATGGACTTCAGATATATTTATGTTCCTTTGGAAATCTTGAGTCCAGTGGGTAGTGTGGTGCTTAGGTGCTGGATTCCCACATGGCAGACAGCAGTTGGAGTCCCAGACCTGGCGCTTTGAAAATCACACCAAGGGCATGCGTGTGCAAATGCAAAATTGTGAGAGGAGAAGGGAAAAGGGACTGCAGCATGGCAATTCCCCCGGGGAGTGATTTCTCACTTTCCCTCGCTCTGTGTCTCTTCAGTGTACATACTTGCCATATAACAAAAACCTTAAAACAACAAAAACAAAAACTATGCCTTTTTTTTTTTTTTTGGTTGCTGTTGTTTTGCTTTGTTTTGTTTTTCCTATATGAAGAAGGACAGATACGGTGGTATTGTGGGTAGGTAAGTTTTCAAGTTGTAGGACATAAACAATTATGTTTGTGAGTGAAGATACAGAAGAATAATAAGAATTCAGGCTAGATAGTATTATGGAAACTGGGTTTTAATCGCAACAAACTTAAAGCAGTAAGAGTGAGAGATAAAATAATTTGATGTTCTTCCTCCTTTTGAAATTATATTCAATCATTTTAAAACATTTTCATAAGATCTTGGAAGAATCTTAACATTGCAAACTAAAATTAACCTCAGTTTCTTTTCAGGTATCTAACTATGTTGTATGAAATATTTTATGTCAAATATTCCAAAATAAAAGATGTGCTTCTAACAGATAACCTCAAAGCTTAAGTATTATCAGTCTGTATAGCCAACAGCCAAATGTGAAAATTCAACTTTCTTTCTTGGTTTAGAGTTGATTACAACTACTCATTTTAGGAGGTTCACAAGGGTCTAAAATCAAGATGAACTATAAAAACAAGACAGGCTTTTCAATGGCTATAAAAGCTGGTAATGCCATTTAATGGAGGCTAGTAATAGCTTCTCAGAAAATTTGTAAGGTCAAAATAATTTCAGGCATTCTAGTTACTAATAATTTTTCCATGCATTAGGGTAAATGTGAAATTGTTTTATTTTTTAAAACATATTGTTTATACAATGAATTTCTTATTTAATTAGAGTGATAAGAATTCATATTCATCCTTGCTCCATGCTGTAGTAATAAAATAGTCTTTGAGCACTTACCTTGCATCAGATGCTCTGTTAAGCATATTATAAGGTATATCTTTATTATAAAAATGAAATGGTAATATTACTCATCCTGTACTACAAATGATAAAACTGAGATTTGGAATGGGTAGGTAACTTATCCATGCTCACATGGTTAATAAATGGCAGAACTGAAGTTACTGTCTGTTTTTTTCTCCACAGCCCATGCTCTGAACAGTCCGACAATATTGTGGGGTTTTTTTCAACCGCAAATTACTAAGATCTTATGCCCTGAGAAAGAAGGCAGTATCTATTTGCATAGCTAGATACTGTAAGAAAAATGAATGAAGACAAATGAATAGTCTTATTTTTCCTGTTTCTTTCTCTCCACTTTTTTCACTGCTTCTGTTTTTTGTCTGTTGAGTCTGTACTTTTTCCTGTGTCATTTTTCTTTTCCTTATGTTCCTACGTCCTTCCTTTGTCATTCTGTCTGTCACGCTGTAAGATACTCATTTTCTCTCTCTTGCATGGATGCACACACATGCACATACATGCACACACACAATGTTACATCATGCAGCTGGATGTTAAATAAGATAAGGAGAACTAAGTGAAAAAAATACTTTGTTTAAATTCCTAGTTTTTCAAATTAAACAGGTCCTAAAAACTCATATAAGGTCCTAAAGAATACTCATATAATCATGTGTATTTCTTTCCTTGTCAAAAGAATTTAAAATATTACCATTAGCCAAGGTTGAAAACAAGAGAACAGTAAAACTACAGGTTCAAATTAATTAATTTCCAATGAGGTTACAAATAAACATAATTTGTGTTTAAGGAAACATATTACTTGTTTGGACTCTGTAACTATGATATTCACTGGTTTGATTAAAAGGAGAAATAAAATAATTTATACATAATTTTTTTTCAAATCCATAGTTCTTTAGAAGAATACATCTCTCCAAAAAAAAAAAAAAGAAGAATACATCTCAAACATTGTTATTAGGAATCATTTCAAAGTCAAAATACTGTAATATATTAATCAATTTGAGAATAGATACTATTCATTAAAATGTGAATGTTTACTTGTTTCATGTGAATGAAAGGGTTATGAATATATCTTTATGAACACTCAAAAAAATTACAGTTGAACCATTACGGAAACGTGTACTGTAAGTTCTGATACTGGAAATAACATTGCTTTATGTGACTGCCAGTCAGAACAGCCTTGCTAGTAGAAGCCTATGTGTATTTTCTTTTCTTTATTCACATAGAGAACTGGATGTTATAGAAAAGATCAACTGATTACTTTGGGCATGACCATAATAACTGTTCCTATAAGGGTTTTTAGTAAATCAAAATCTGCTTATTTCTTCCATATTATAAAACATTCAGATCCCACTTTAAAAATTCTTTTTCACTTTATTATAAATCATGCACATGCCCGTGAGAGTAATCCAGACAGAGGTTGAGAAGCAGAGAGACAGAGAAGGAACTCTCCATAGGGTCTGGTCATGCTGCAATCCTCTTCCTTCAGTCCTCTAGCCCATCTGATCCCATCTGATCTGGGTACTCATGAGAGTAACCAATGTGTTGCAGGGAAGTTTAACTGGATATTTGAACTGAGGTCTCATGTGGACTCTGGTCTCTCTTAAGCTTTGTATTACTACTGTGCACTTAGTCAGCTCAGATCTCTCTCTCTCTCTCTCTCTTTTTTTTTTTAGGGAGTTTTATTTTTATTTATTTATTTATTTATTTATTTTTTGCTATTGAGCTCATGTGCTCACCAGAGAGACAGAGAATGAGAGAGAGAGAGAGAGAGAGAGAGAAATCACCCCCTAGGGGGAATGACCATGCAGAAATCCCTTCTCCTCCATTCTCTTCTCAGCATTTTGGGGGCACACTCACACACACACACACACACACACACATACACACACACGTACCTGGAGTGATTTTTAAGTTTCTGGGTCCAGGACTCAAACCACGGTTGACTATGTGGGAGTCCAGTGATATAATCACTATGCCATCTGCTGCTCCCCAGATCCTACTTTTAATAAGAACACATCAGAATGTGTAATTTTGATTTACTACCACATATAAGTGTATATTAAAAGGCATTTGGGATAATTAATCATTTAATACACAATAATATTTATTAAAATAAAACCTTCCCTCCCAAAAGGAGTAAAAATAGACAGTTTCCAATAAATCAAAGCTGCTTAGATGCCTATCAATTTTTGTCTTGTAGATATATTTGTAAAATATTTTATAAATACTTTAAAATTGAAAAAGTTTGGCACTAGATTGTGACACAGCAGTAGCACAACACTCCGCAATACTGATGCCACATGGAGGACTCCAGGTTTGCCTTCTGGATCCTCCTGTGCATGTCAAGTATGCACACACTGCCCGTGTTTCTAGCTGGCTGAGGCCAGAGATATATATCATGCATGAAGACCTTTCAGGGAGTGCCTGTCTCTATTTGTCTCTTTCCCCCTCTTTCTCTGTCAGAGAAGAAATAAATAAATAAACTTTAAAAAGTCAAAAAGTTCAACTTTAAATATGCATGCGGGACAGAAAGGAAGATGATTGTGAATAGTATATATTATTTAGGTTTATAACTCAACCTTGGAAGCAGAATTAAAACAATTACATGTATTTTCTCCCAAGTCATATTCATTGTTTTTGGTAGTGAAAATACGAACCTTAGGAAGAAATAAAATAGAAGTAACTTGGGCCAGCTGATGACATGGTGTGAAGGCTGCTGGATTCCACATTGTCAACTGTGTGGCTCAAGTGCTAGACCTGGAGGCCTGCAAAACATGACAGGTGTATGTGTATGTGTACCCAAAACCTAGGAAGAAATGGAGAAGGGATTGTGGCCTGGATATTCCCCAGGGGATTCATTCTCTCTCTCTCTCTTTCTCTCTCCCCCACACCTGTTTTTCTGACAAGTGCATGTGCCTTCTGGGAAATTTAAAAAAAAAAACTGAAGGAACATGTATATTTAAAAATTTTTTCTCACTCAACAAATTATATTTAGATATAGTAATAGGGTGAGATTAGAGCTTATTTTCCCTACCTTAATATCAAGTTTGTAATTTTTCTGTTTTTATACCTGCCAAAAAAGGAAATCTTACAACTAAATAAGATTTAAGCAAAATTTATAAATAAAATAGAAAACAAACACTAAGTGCTTTCTGTCATGATTAGCAATAAATTTTATGTCATACATATGCATCCTCACAAGTTTTTCTGTATACAAATTTGTAAATCACTAAATAAATTATTTGTTCAATTATTAGTATCCTATATCTCTTAACTTTTTTATATTATATAATTAAATTAAAACACAGTTTGAAAAGACTGGTAACCCACTAAAATTTCACTATTTGATAAATACATACATTCTTTAAAATTGCTGTTGTTAGCCTACTCTGTTACCTTCTTGTAATATATATTCTCTTTTTCTATCTGAAAAATGCCTGCTGTTTTTCAGAACTGAATTCTATTATTGCTTGCTCCATAAAACTACTGCAGCGGTTCTCTGTAAACTTAGACTCTCTTCTTTTAGTGATCACATATCTATATCATATTTAATAGACCATGTATATAGTAATATATATGATTTTCCTTGCTTTCATTAATTCATTATTAAATTAATAGAGAAGATAGTCTCCCAAGTAATAATTTTAAGTAGAAATGTACATAGCCTCAAAAGTTGTGTAAAATATTTATGCAATGAAGAGCATGTGTAATAAGACTTTAGGGTTGAGATTATTTATATTTTCATACAATTGAAATTAGTAATCTTCTTGGGCAAGTGATATATGTAAATTTTTGTCTTTTTAGGAGGAAGTAAATAAACTCATATCACCAAGGCAATACTGTGCAAAAAGAATAAAGTAGGAGACATCTTAGGACCTGACCGCGAAATATACTTCAAAGCTGTGATTATCAAAACAGTATGATAATGGCGCCAAAACAAATATATAGTACAATGGAGCAAAACCGAGAATCCAGAAACAAAGCTTCTAAACATACAGCCTACAGATTTTTTGACAAAGGACACAAAGTGATTCAGTGGAGAAAAGAAAGTCTTTTCAGCAAATGGTGCTGGAAGAACCAGATATCCATCTGCATAAAAAGGAAACTGGACCCCTATCTCTCACCATTAACAAAAATCAACTCAAAATGGATAAAAGATTTAAATGTAAAGCCTCAAACCATAAAACTACTGGTCAAAACACAGGAGAAACACTTCAAAACAATGGAGTAGGCAAAGATTTCTTACATAAGACTCCTAAAGCACAGACAATAATCCCCAAAGTAGACAAGTAGGATCACATCAAACAACAAACTTTCCACACAGCAAAAGAGGTAATAAATAGAGTGAAGATACAACCCACAGAATAGGAAAAAAAAATATTTTAAACTATTCTTCACATAAGGGATTGATAACCAAACTATATCGGAAACTCTAGTAGCTCATCTGAAACAAACAAACAAACAAAACACACACACACAATAACAAAAACAAAGAAACATACTTGAAAAATACAATTATAAATGAGCTGAACAGATTTTATAAGGAAGAACTAAATAGCCCATATAAAAACTACATCACTTAGCTTATAAAGTGAATTTTCCAACATGAATACTTTTCACACCAGTCTAGTGGTAGATACACGTTATCATCAACAGATAATAATCAATTTCTGTGTCCTATAAATATCTTACCTCTCGTTTTTTCTCATGTCTTTCCTCACATTCTCCTCCTTTTTCCACCCTTTTCCCACACTGTGTCTGGTATCTATACGAATTTTCCATGTTTCTATATCTTCTAATCTTTTAGTTTCAGTCATAGCATGCAGACAGTCAGTGTATATTAAATGGAGACATACAATGTTTCTCCTTCATAGTCTGGCTTGCTTCATTCAGCAGTAAATCTGTCATATTTATCAACTTCTTTTTTTTTTTTTTGAGAGGTTTTTGCTAGAGGGTGTGTGGGCACACCAGAAAGACAGAGACAGAGAGAGAGAAAGCGAGAAATCATCCCCCAGGGAGGATGGCCACACCGCAATTCCTTCTCCATTCTCCTCTCGGGATCTTAGGTACACATATACATGCTCCCGATGTGAGTTTACGCCACCGGGTCTGGGACTTGAATCGTGGTCGACTATGTGGGTGTCCAGCAACATAGCCATTATGCCAACTGTTGGTCCCCATATTCATCCAATTTCTATCAAAAGCTAGGATCATGTTTTTTATGGCTGAATGGTATTCCATAGAGTTTATGTGCCACACTTTTTCAATCCATTCTTCTGTTCATGAACATTTAGGTTGGTTCCATGTCTTAACAATTACGAATAATGCCTCAATAAATATAAATGTGCAAGCACTTTTCTGACTAAGCATGCTCCTCTTTTTTTGGTAGATATCCATGAGTGGGATTGCTGGATCATATGGCTGATTCTATTTGTAGATCTTTGAGGAAGCTCCATATTCTTCTCCACAGTGGCTGGACCAATTTACATTCCCCCCAGCAGTGTAGGATTTCAGTATCTTTTTTCTGAGATTAGTTTTTGTTACTTTGTATATTATCATTATTACTATTATTGTTGAAAAATCAAAAACATTTTTCTGACTTTCATCTTTCTTTTAGTCTATACTAGCCAAGTGAAATATTTTTTACTATATGCAACAATACAGTACTAAAAAGCACTGTGATAATAATGATATCTTTGTAAAATGCAATATTGTTTGTACTCTTGTGTGTATGTGCCTCTGTCTGTATGAATTGGCAAGAGTTAGGTGGACAAGGTTATCAGAAAAATATACTGATAGGAAGGTGATTTTGAGCAAATGATATGGTACTGCTGAAATGATCTCATTTCTAAAAATTGACATGCCTGTTCTTGAATCTGGAATCCTGGAAAGAGAAAGTGGGAAATTAAACTACTTTAGAACTGGAAAATTTGTATAATAAAGGTACTATTACATAATGACTATTTTTTTTCCTCTGCCAAACTAAAATGGGACATTTGGGCGTTTTATCCACAAGATTTTCTTAAAGCGCAAAAAATTTTTACTAGCTTATTTAAATACACTCTTATCACAATCAAAATATTACTCATATTAATTATAAATAATATGCATCATATACTATTCTTAGCAAATAAATTCCAAGACAGTTTAACATTTTATTTTTTGAAGAGATACAGAAACAGGCACGGAGATGTTAAATATATTACAGAAGGTTACCAAAAAAGTCAGCACAAAGAATTACACCAGTCTCTCTACAGGGATGTTGCCTCAAGCAGAGAAATGTTATATCACTTCTTAGAAAGAACAGAAACCTTATATGCCATCCATCTCTCTATCCATCCATCTGAGTCTCACTGCCTTTGGGTTTGTATGCAACTGCTTGTTTTATGTAATTCCCAGTTAGCAAATTTTTCATTTAGGTTGCATTTTTCAGTTCTAGATTTTCAAATTTGTTTTCATTATAGTTTCACTTCTCTGTGGGTATTTCTCATTTGTGTCTTAATATTAGAATATTGTTATTTAGATTTTGAAAATCTTTTTATATATTTATTTTAATTTTTTTATTTTTAACTTTTAATTACATTTTCTGGTATACATATAATCAATTCATTGGATACTTTGGTCAATAAAACCAAAATTGGAGTTCATCAGTGTCAATGCCTACAGAGTTTTTTATTTTTCTGATTTTTGATCACATTTTTCTATTTCTTCATATGCAAATTAAATTTTGTTTGAAAACTATATTACAAATAAGCCATTGCTGTTTTTCTGGATTTTGTGCTATTCTTTGAAGAGATTTTATTTTTATTTCCTTGCCTGGACTTAAACAGCAGCACAATTTCCTTTATGTATGCAATCATATGTGGGTGTACGTATGTAACATATGTGTATACATTTATATGTATATATGTATACATAGTTATAATTATATGTAAATATAGCCTTCAAATATGTATATACCTCTACCTATCTATACACATACATATATAATGCTCTTTGACTTATGGTAAGGTTATGCCCCAATGAACCCATTGTAAATTAAAAATATTATAAATTGAAAATGTATTTAATGCCCCTAATCAACTGAATATCACGCTTAGACTAGCCTACCTTAAATGTACTCAGAACATTTATATTAGACTACAGATGGGTAAAATAATCGCCTAGTAAAGTTTATTTTATCAGAAAGTGTTGAATATTTCATGTGATTTATTGAATAACGGAAGTAACAAACAGAATGGTTGTATAGGTACTCAAAATACAGTTTTTATTGAATGTGTATCACTCTCCCATGACATAGAAGAATTGTCTTTATCCATTGTAAACTCGGGGACCATCTGTACATCCTTTAAGGGCTCTTCTCTGTGTAGTGTAATTTATTCCTCAGCCAACGACTAGGCATAGGCTAAGTGGGCTATGATCAGATATTTACGGCCTGTAAGACTTGTGCCTTCTGCCACCTGAGCTGTATATGCGTTTCATAACACGTTGTGTAATGCAGCATCAAAGAAGCTGCCAGCCCTGAAGTCACAATTAGATTTCACTTTTCCTTAGCACTTACAGGTCTCCTCCCTGTAGTTTAGTAGGCAGGATTTAGTGGAAAGTTTATTACATCAGCCTTCCACATTCCCTCAATTTCAAAATCTATTAAAATTTTACCTGATGCTGCCAAGGCAAGTTGCATAGTGGTTAAGGCACTGGATTCCCACATGGCTGACTGCAGTTTGAGTCCCAGACCCAGAGGCTTGAAACTCATGCCACGTGTATGTGTGTGTGTGTGTGTGTGTGTGTGTGTCTGTGTATGTGTGCATGCCCCCAATCCCCAGAGGAGAATGGAGGAGAAAGAATTGCAGTGTGGCCAACCCCACTGGGGGATGATTTCTCATTTTTTGTTTCTCTCTCTGTGTCTAACAAGCACATGCACCCTATAGCAAAAATCTCTTGAAAAAAAATTGGGGGGGCCTGATGTGGTATTTGCCTACACTAAGACCAAAGCTTGTGTCTATAAACATGGACTTCCTTCATCTTGTTTTCTTGTGTATTTTTTTACTGTTTTGAATCTACAACTTCTAGCTGATAAAAGTGCCAATGTAATCCCTCAGGACAAATAATTAATCCCTCTTCCAGAAGAAATTAAGGCACCTACTGTGGTAAAGCTGCTGGTTTCCTCAGACAGCTCACCCAAACTCACTCACGCCGGCACCACGTGCCTGTGATCAAGCTGGGATTTCGCATGCTAGTTAGAGGAGAATAAAGGCAAAAGGACAGAGATGTGAATACAGCAAAACCGTATTTGAGTACCCATACAACCATTCTGGTTTTTACTTCCATTTTTCAATGAATTACATGAAATATTCATGGTGCTATATACTGCACCAGTTTTATAGGAATATACTCCTCTTAGTTTATTGCTACCGTGTTCTGTTTTCATGTCCTGATACCGTTTTTGACAACGTTGTCAACTTTTATACTTTTCTACAGAAGACTAACTGCTCAACTTGGTCAGGACTCCATTATAAATATATTACCCTGATTTCATTTCTATGAAGCTTCACAAAATTAATATAATGTGGGGAAAATAAATAAATAAAAATATTGGTACCAAAATGGAGATGGGTTGAGTGGAAAAGAACCAAGGAAATTTCCTGGAGGGATGAAAATTTTATTTACTGTCATAGATATGTGAGTTACATAATCTTCAAATATTTTTTTAAAAATTGAATAGCTAAGATTTATATGTCTCAATGTGTATAGTAAATAATTTAGCCTTGTCAAATGAGAGGTCTGACTTGTGTCTGTGGCTCCTCTAAACTACTGACTTTTGTCTGTGGCTCCTCTAAACTTCTGAAATTTTGCAAGGGATACTAATTAAAAAGAACAAAAGTCCTGGTCAACTCCTTCAGTTACAGCTGACAGTTTTGACTAATGAGGTGACTCATGGTGCACTGCTCAGGATGCATGGTATCAGCCAGACCATCAGGATAAGACGTGGAGACAGGGCCCAAATTCAACCACATGGGCAATCAGTCAATCAATCATACCTGCATAATAAAGCTCCAGGAAAATCTTTAGACATTGAAGATTGGGTGAGTTCCCTAGGTTGGCAATGTTCTATTATGTTCTCATACATCTATGTTTGAGTGTAATATGTCCTTAGGATAGTGGAAATTTGGCATTTGGCCCCCTCCCTGATGATCCCTCAGTTGATTGATTTTAATGTATCCTTTCCCTGTAATAAAACATAGCTTTGAGTATAATAACTCAATGAATTCTGTGATGTCTTCTAGCAAATTATTGAGCCAGAGGGTGGTCTTAGGAACTTAAACTTCTACAGTGTATCTAAATTTTAAGTAATAAAGGGATCGTGAAACAGCGGTAATACAATACTCTACCCATATACAAATGTTCTGAATTCTTACTGGAAACCTCCTTGAACATGCCAGGCATAAATGTTCCCAACAGGGGCTGACGGAAGCTGGGGGTGAATGGGGTGAAGACTGTCTCAGTGTCCCTTTTTTTCTGCCTTTTTTTTTGCCCCCCCCCCTTTAGGGAACAAAGAAACAAACAAATCAACCAAAATAACACAGAAGGTCAGCCAGGTGGCATGGAGGTTAAGGTGCTGGATCCCACATGGCCGATTGTCACAGTTGGAGTCCCAGACCCTACTGCTTAAAAATCATGCCAGGTGTGTATGTGCATGCCCCAAATCCTGAGAGGATATTGGAGAACAGATTGCACTGTTGCCATCCCCTCCGAGGGATGCTTTCTCACTTTTCTTCTCTCTCTCTCTGTCTCCCACTTTTCCTCTTTCTCTCTCTCTCTGTCTCCCACATGTGCCCTATAGCAATAACTAGAAGAAAATAAAAGTAACTCAGAAAGAGTAACAATCCAGGGGAAGAGTAGAGTGTCCATAGAAGTATATTTGCAGGTCCCCTTGAATAGAACGTGAGTCTTTGGGGCCTAAATGTGGGGAGAAATATTTTGTGTTAGAAAAAAAATTAGAGAGCCAAGTTATGAGGTGGGTAGGGTAGATAAAAACTGGAAAGTTTGAGTGCGACATCAGGAACATAGCAGAAGATTGTTTTGCTCTGGAATTTGATATTCATGATCTCAAAAGCTTCAGAAAATTTACTAAGAGAGTAAATTTAGTAAGAGAATGTTTTTCTCAGGACAAGCAGATGGCATAATGGCTACGTCACTGGACTCCCATGTAGTCTACTGCAGTTTGAGTCCCGGACCCAGTGCCAGGCACTCAAAATAAAGAAAGAAATAACAAAGTAGATTTCTTATCAAAGGACCAGATAGTTGATAAAATTGAATGCCGAAGTAAAAAAACACTCTTCATTTTTTTTCCAATTTAATGCATGACAAATTTGCCATTTTATCAGTTGCAAAACATGAATTAAAAATTGGTGGTAGAGGGGCCAGCAGGTGTCACGGTGGTTAAAGTGCTGGACTTCCCCAATGGCCAATTACTGTTTAAGCCCTGGAGCTTGCAGCTTGAAAATCACACCAGGCACATATGTGTGTGTGTTTGTGTGCCCAAAGTCATAGGAGGAGAACAGAGGAGAAGGAATTGCAGTGTGGCCATCTAACCTGGAGGGTGATTTCTCATTGTCCCTCTCACTGTCTCTGTCTCACCAGTGAGTATATGTGTGCTCTGTCAAAAAACTTAAAAAAAAAAAAAAGGTGATAGAGCAATAGTGAACATTTAGAAGAGTATAAATACTTGGTTATGTATTATATCTTATGTTAGTCAATGTTTTGCATACCAATTAATTGAAAATGTGTTTTTTTTTAAGTAAATCTAGGGACTGATTGGGGGGAAAATCTAAGGAAATAATTGGGGGCTTAAGAATGCTTTCATTTTTCGGGAACCAGCAGTTAGCGTAATGGCTATGTCGCTGGACTCCCACATAGTCGACCGCGGTTCGCGTCCCAGACCCGGTGGCTTAAAACTCACGCCGGGCGCATGTGCATGTGCGTGCCCAAGATCCCGAGAGGAGAATAGAGGAGAAGGGATTGCGGCATGACCATCCTCCCTGGGGGGTGATTTCTCGCTTTCTGTCTCTATGTCTCTCTCTGTCTGCCTGGCAAGCGCACACGCCCTATAGCAAACACCTCCCCCCCCCCAAAAAAAAAGAATGCTTTCATTTTTAGAGCCTAAAGAGCAAAGTGAGGCCAGTTAAAATAAATAAAGACTATTAGAAAAAAATGAATTTGTGGTAGACCCTCACTGGCATATAGAAGCTGTACAAACCAGGACTTACCCAACATCCAACTTGGCAAAAGTTACAGAGTTCATCACTATGAGACAAGATGCCCTTAGCAGTGCAACTGCTAAGAAAAGGAGATCACTCACTTAACTCTGTGGCTTAAGCGTTTTCATTAATTTCATAAATTTGACTGTTAAGTGTCTGCTACACTGCTGAGCAAAGAAATTATAGGGAGATGCCCCTGTGGTGGAGAAGAAAAGAAGTAGCTAAAATGAGTTTATTTATCTAATCTCGCATCGTTTTAAATAGAGATATTCAGTTTCCTGTTTCATAAGATTCCTATTAAATGCCAACAGAAATTCCTTCATTTGATTGCTCTCAAGAAATAAACAAAATCAAAATTAGGAGTTTTAAAGACTTTGAATTTTAAAGATACACAGTAAATCCTTCATAACTTTTTAAATTAAAATGATGAAACGGAACTTAATTTAGATGAGTTCTCACTCAGAATTCATCATGTTTGCATTATATTCAGGAGGGACATAAACAATTTAGCACTTAGTACTTTTTCATTTAAAAATGAAATCAGGGTGTGAATCCTGGATTCTAAATATTGTCAACTTCTTCAGGAAATTCAAATGATTAAATCTGCAGCTTTGTAGACATGTGTTTAAATATATTTTAATACACATGTACATTTGAATCCTTTGAAAGTGAGGTCTATATATCATTGCTATATGTAGGAATCAAGAAATTCAATCCTGAAGAATATGGTGAGGCATTATTGAAAGGTAAAATTACTGGAAAAGTTTTTTGTGAATAATATATGAAAATTGCAAAGGTTTTTTTATCCAGCTTTGCATTATCAGTCTTTGTTTTGATGTTATTTTTTTATGCAGGGAGTCAGCAAACTTCCTATAAAAGGCAAGATAGTAAATATTTTCATTTTTTACAAGCCATACATGTTGCAACTATTCAACTCTGCTGTTATAACATGAAAGCAACACCCACAACACTTAGAAAATGGGGGCTGACATGTTCCAATGAAACCTTACTTACTTATGAACATTAAATTTTTATTTAATATCATTTTTATTTGTCATAAGATATTCTACTTTTGATAACTTTTGACCTTTTGAAAATGTAAAATCCATTTGCTTCTCAGCAATGTAAAAAACAGCAAGCTGAATTTTACCTTTAGACAATTTGCCTAACCCTAGATCATATTAATTTCTCTTTTTCTCCCAACTTTAGGGTAAAAAATCACTAGAAATTGCTATTTTATAAACAGGTATTATCTATTTTATTAAATAGATAATAATATTTATGTTCAATATATTCTGTTTGTATGCACTTGTTCACTCATTCAAGCTACATTTATCTTCCATATGCAAAGTGTGTATTGGATGCAATTAGTGACACAAAGATGGCACATACAGTTTCCAAAAGCTTTATAGAGGGTGGAGTAATCTACTCTACACAAAGAACTACAATGCAAGACCATTTGAGATTGCTGCCAATGTCTAAAGGTTACATAAATGCTACAGGAGTTGCTAATAGGAAACGAATGCCAACAGCTTGGCAGATATTTTCATAGTTCAGAGTGCCCTTGTGCTAAGACTCAATGGATGACAGCATTTTTTAAAAAAAATAATTGTTTATTTAACATGATTATTATTATTTTAATTTGCTATAGGTCATTTGTGCTTACCAGAGAGAGACAGAGAGAGAAAAAGAGAGACAGAGGGAAAGTGAGAAAGCAAGTCACTAGATCCAGGACTCAAACTTCAGTTCACCAAATTGGAATCCAGTGTCTCCACAACTATGCCACTTGCTATACCAGGATGACAGTATTTTTACAAGCAGATGGTAAAGAGAGGAGGTAAATTCTAAGTGAAGAAAATAGAGAAAAAAGGCAGAAATATCAGCTAATATCTTACAGGTGGAAATTTTATCTTGAGAATAGACATAGTTGGACTACACAATTTAGAGAGGCAATACTCTAGTTTCAAAAACTAATAGTCTCTTTAAGATGTAATTAACACAATGATAATTTTATATTCATTATATGTTTCTAACAGGGCTTAGTTCTTAAGTTTGTCTTTGAGTAGCTTAATTTTAGTGGAAGGTGGTAAACTGTAAACCAATAATTATTGTATATCACAACACAAAAAGTAATAGAATATAGTGTATACAAAATAATAAGGGAACATTGCAGATATTGGCATCTGATTAATTCTAATGGGGAAGCGGAGATGTAATGAAAGATTGTACAGATGATAGAATTTTTTCCTGAAATTAATGAAAACAGGAGTTTGTAAAGGTGAGGTGTGGTAAAAGGAGAAGAGGGCACCAAAGGAGAAAACAGAACATGTTAACACACAGATATAAAGCAACACTGTTTTCCAAGGTACAGAGACACAAAGAGAGGAGAAAAGGAAGTTAAGATTAGGATTTATAAAAAATTTGTCCTCACACTCACTATTAATTAGGCAATATTATGCTGAAAGTAAATATATTAAAAAGAAATATATATTCTATTTGTTTTACTGTTTTATATTAAAACCTTCCCAAGCCTCTCAAGGATATTACGTATGCTGCTAGCTCTGGAGATTTCTTCAGAGGTGTAAAAGAAGACACTACTTCAGTTCATACTTTAAATGATCAGCATTTAATATACATATACATATATATATATATGAGAGGTGTTTGCTGAAGGGTGAGTGCGCTCACCAGAAAGAGAGAGACAGAGAGACAGAAAGTGAGAAATCACCCCCGAGGGAAGATGGCCATGCTGCAATCCCTTCTCCTCCATTCTCCTCTCAGGATCTTGGGCACGTATGCACACGTGCCCAGTATGAATTTAAGCTACCGGGTTGGGATTTGAACTGCGTTCGACTACATGGGAGTCTGGTGATATAACCATTATGCCAACTGCTGGTCCCAAGTATTTTCTACCTATATATGTAAAAAGATAGGTAGGAAATCATGTAAGTGTGGGATATAAGATACTATCAAAATATTCTTCTATCTCAGAAAGAACAAAAGCTCCACACTGGCTGGATTGATAACAATTAATTGCCTTTCAGGTTTAGGAAAACCATTTCCCCTACTGACCCTGATTTTTATCTATACTTTGAAAATAGATGAGAATGAAGGACTATAACTATTTTCATCTTAAAGTACTTTTTATAATAGATATAAACTGAACAGAAAAATACAATGTTCATCAGTTAGTAGCTTACATTATTTGAGTTAATCTTTCAGTTGTCTTAATAGGAACTGGAAAAACTAAATTTTAGAATATAACACAGAACAAGTTAAAAAGGATAATGGGAGTCCAGATGGATGAGGCTAATTCAACAATGTTGTTCTTCAGGGCAAAGAAAAGCTACATTGGAACTTATGTTCAGTACAGAAAGATGCTAGGTCCACTAAAGAAGTTTTGCCAGTTAACCTAAGTCGACAACCTTGTCTAATTTTTGAGAAGTGATATACTTTAGAATGTTTATTTTGGGAGAAAATAAAATTTCTATTTAATTATTCTAAATGTACATTTTTCTCTTGTAATTTAACATTTCAATTTCATCTCTCTTTCTTAATATATGATTTTAATATAAGGTTTTTAGGCAGAAAGTGAAAACATTGATTAAACAAAGACATCAAACCTCAGGCTATGCAATCTGCTCAAGTCACCAAACACATGCACATAAAGGGATGTAATACAATTTTTTCTTCTTTTTTTTTAAAGAGATATTTTTTCTATAGGGTACATGTGCTCATCAGAGGTACAGAGACAGAGATAGAAAGCAAGAAATCACTCCCTGAAGGGTTGGCCATGTTGCAATCCCTTCTCTATTCTTCTCTTGGGATTTTGGGCACACACACACACACACACACACACACACACACATGCCCAGTGTGAGTTTTAAGCTGCCAGGACTGTGACTCAAACCACTGTGGACTACATGGGAGTAAAGTGACAAAACCTTAATCCATCTGCTGGTCCCAGGATGTAATACAATTTAAACCCAGATTTTCCTTTCCCCATAATCACTACATTGTGTTTTGATTGAATTATTCTTTATAAAACCCTGTGTATTATATACAGAATTAGATAGAAGAAACCAAGATAAGGCATGGTGATAAAATTCTTTGATTCTAAGGGTTTCTCCTTTCATTTTCACCTTGAAAATCTGTTGCTCTTTACCTTGCAGGGTCAACCTGCTTCTATTCTTTGCATTTGCTGTTTCCTAAGGTTGGATCAATCCTCCTTCAGATAGTGAAATTTTGATTTTCCTCTAAGCACTCAGATCTCATTTACTTCCTGTACTATATACAATATGCTTCCTCATCTCTCTTTATTCTTTTAATCTACTTTTAAATGTTCTGTAGTATATACTTCCTGAAATTATATCACACATTTATTTGCTTGTACTTATATATAACCTGCCTATCTACATTCTAGTAAACTCCATGAGAACAGGAATTTGTGTCATCACTTTTTTATTCTCAGGACCTTAGAATAATTCTGAACTCACAGTCGATAATCACTGGATACTTGTAGTGGGTACTCATCAATCAATACTTGCAGGTATTCATCAAATGAATGAAAAAGTAAGTCTACTTAGCCATAAAAAAAATAAAAAGACACTCTGACATTTGATACAAATTAGACGACTGTGGAAGACAATGCCAAACAAAGCAAATCAGACTGTGAAAGACAGGCCTTGCATGTCCTGGCTCCATGTATACCGAATGTCTATGCTCTACAGCAGAAACGGGAAGATTGGGAGGTGTAACAGCATGGAGGGCAACTGTACATACTAGAGATAGTATGGGGGGATGGAAAATAGGGGTGTGAGTAACAGGGGAGGGAGGGAGGGGAATAGGTTAAAAAACATTTAATTAACTCAAAAATGAAACGTTATTTGCGGATGATAATGCATATGGTATTGTTTTTGTTTTGATTGATATGCACTGTATTCATGATGGGAAAATCATATTGTATACCGTAAAGATATACAGTAATTAAATGTAAATTATTTATATGTGTGTGTGTATGTGTGTGTTTACACATACATACATATGTGTGTTTACACACACATACACACACACACACATATGTATATAGGATTACAAATATTCCAAAAACAAAATAAACAAACAAAAGAAGTGAGTCAACTGGTAATTATCTGAGAAAAATACATTTGGAAATAACTAATTGTAAAACAGAGAGAAATACATATGATAATATTATAATTAGATCTGTAAACAAAACTCTGTGGGATAAGAAGGAAATAAGGAAGCAATGATTTCCAATTTGAGATTTATAGAAGGCATTTCAAATTGAACTGCAATTTGAGCTGTCTTGGGAAAGAAATATTTCAGAATAAGAATGCAGGATGAATACAGAGGCAGTCAGAAACAAATTTCCGGGATAATGTTTATGGAGGATTCTTGTGAGAAATGAAAGTGGAATTACAGGTTTGCCTCCAGTGTCATACAAAACCACCTGGACATCTGCAGGTATAGGGGAGCCATGGAGTTCTAGTAAGAAGTTGAATATACCTATCTCACTAACAATAGTAACCTGTTCATTCCTGAGACAAATCAATGGAAAGATCTTAATGACTGATTTCTTGTTTAATCATGTGACTATGGTGAAAATACTAGTTCCTGGTCTTATTCAAAAAATGTTTACCTTAATGCATTTTAAGTTGATTTTATTAAATTGGTTTGTAATGGCATGCTGGCAATTAAAAAACACATTTAGTTGAGATATGAACTGATTGAGCATAGAGTTTCTGGAAAATTCAAGACTGTTTCACAAGAAAGAAGATGATTAAAATGGTTCTGTTCTCAGTCAAGTCTGAATTTCAGTATAGTATTTATTAATAATACATGAGCTCTGTGCCTTGATTTCCTATCTAAAATGAAAATATTACCATCGTATGCTTCTAATCATAACAAAGGGAACAGATCTTTAATATAGACGATTATTCAAGGTAAACATCAGTAAACAGTACGGACAATCAAATACATAGACGGGGGGGGGGCAACAGGTGGCATAGTAGTTAGGCACTGGACTCCCACATGGCGGACTATGGTTAGTGTCCCAAACCTGGAGGCTTGAAAATCACACTGGGAAAAAGTGTGTGCATATGCCCAATCCCAGGAGAAGAAAGGAGAAGGGACTGTGGCATGACCATTCCCTCTGGGGGATGATTTCTCACTTTTCCTCTCAGAGTCTCTGTTTCTCTTCTCCCTGGTGAGTGTATGTACCCAATGGCAAACATTTTTTAAAAATTAATAAAAAATACATAGATGCTAAGTCAAGTACTTTACTTGATGTTTTCTAATAAATACATTTTTATTCACTCTATCTTTATTTTTTGGAAAGGTTTTGGCCTTAGGGAGAGTGGCAGAGAGAGAGAGAGAGAGACAGTGAGAGGAAAAGTGAGAAATTGCCCCTCAGCAGGGATGGCCACACTGCAATCCCTTCTCCTCCATTCTCCTTCTGGGACCCTGAGCATGCACACATACCTGGTGTGATTTTCAAACCACCAGGTCCGGGACTTAAACCTTTGTCGGCCATGTGAGAGTCCAGCAACCTAACTTTTATACCTTAGTCTGGCACCTTGGAGTCCAGCACTTTCACCACCACGCCATGTGCTGGCCGAGAGAGCGAGAGCGAGAGAGAGAGAGAGAGAGAGAGAGAGAAATCACCCTGTAGGAGGATGGCCATGCCACAATCCCTTCTCCACCATTCTCATTTTCGGATTTTGGTCACACACAACCCACACTGGAACATTTCCAAGCTACCAGGTTATGGACTTGAACCAGGTGTACTTGGTCATGTGGGATCCAGCCACCTTAACCACCACGCCACCAGGCTGGCTGCCAGGCTGGCCTACTCACTTCTAATTACAGAAAATTCAGTCCAGGTATTAGGTTGAATTTTAAAATTTAAACTAGTAAAACTTTCAAGGAAGAAGTAATGTTTAAAAAATATATTTACATCTTAAAAAGAAATTTAATCACCAGAATGACATGTTCTTCATGAATAAAAATTATGTTGTGTGTGTGTATATGTATGTATGTATGTGTGTATATATATATATATATATAAATTACTGATGGCAAGAATGAAAGCATGAAAACTAAATTTTATTAACTGAGAGATTAACTTTATTTCATTTGTATATGCCTTCTGTGTTCAGCACAAAAAGGATTATAAGCACGAATATACAAGGAGATAAAACTACATGCATTTTAACTCTTGATATTTCTTTACTGACTGTGCCTGTAAGTCCCAGGGTTATAGCCACCTTACTCTTTTTATCACCAGTAGAATAACTACACAGAACAGGGACTCAGTTTTGAATGGATACTTGCAGCACTCTAGTGGCCATTCTGTTTAAGTGCAAAGATACCATGTAGTAAAATAAATCACAGCGCTTGACAAAGATGTGCTTGAAAAGCACATCTCATAAACTGATATTTAATTTAAATCTTTCATTCTTGCAATGCACATATACAAATTTAAAATTAGTGTGTTTATCCTATTAATTTTCCACTCTTTTGATGCTGCTCATTTTGAGGCACAACAATCAGGAGAGATGAAAGTTATTAAGGAGGTAAGGAAATGCAAAGGTTATGGAGGTCATTCAAGTTAATGACTGTAGACAAAGTACTATAAAAGTTCTGTTTGTTCGTTTTTTTAACTTGCTAGAGGGTGCATGCACTCACTGGAGAGAGAGAGAGAAAGAAAGTGAGAAAGCATCCCCATAGAGGATAGTCATACAACAGTACCTTCTCCTCCATTTTGTCCCTCCTTTTGAGAGATTCGGCACACATGTATACTCACCTGATGTGCTTTTCAAACCACCATGTCCAGGACTTGAACCAAGCTGTAAGCCATGGGGGAATTCAGCTGCCATAATGATCACTTCACTGGCTAGTATAAAAAATGTTTTATAAAAACTGGTGAACAGATTAATGCCGTCTCAATCTGTTTACCAGTTTTTATTTGATAATATATGTAATTATTATAATTATAGGGAAGAGGAAAAGGGAACTCTTGGGGATGATATAAATCATACAAAAAAGAAAACATGAGAATAAATTAAATAGAATAAAAGATAGAAATATGTGAATGATAGCCTAGCTACAAAATAAAATGCTCATGAAAATATACATATCTCTACAGAAGCATGTATGTATCTGGCCAAATAATACTTTTTATTAACATGTAATAGCTTGCTTTCATTTTACCAATGACTAACTTTAATATTCCTAAAAAATAGTCATTCTAGAGAAATATATTTTAAATAATTCAAAATCTGAGAATTAAAATGCCATTCTTGCCATTTGATAAAAGGTTGGAAATAATATATAATCTGATAACTTGGTAAATTAAATAATGTTCAGATAATATTATCAGTTTTCTTCATCAGAAATATATGCATTAAAGATATATTTTACCTCACAAATGATATACTGATTTTTAAAAAAAAAATTCACTTGACTATAAAAAAGAATTTCATAGGATGTCAAAAGCTAAAAGACAATTTTAAAAATATTTTAATTTTCATCCATAGATACAAATAAATAAAAAATTAAAATTTTATTTAATTATAAGAGTTTCATTAGCTAGGACACTCATAAAATTTCATGTAAGTGTCAAATATTGAAACACTTATTTTCAAGACAAAACATTTAAGTAATTGAATGTAAGAATTTCCATTTGATATATACAAAAGTGTTTTGATGGTCTCAAATGAACTCATATCCAAACAGTTTCTGATGTATTTTTTTTTTAACAATAATATAAAAATGTATCATGAGAAATTATTTTTATATAGTTGCCAATATGCAAATAAATGCTTACGAGGGAAAAGGTTAAAATGAATGAACAATTTCTTTATGAAGTTCAGTGATAATTTTAATTGTTTTGACATTTTTGTAAGCCCTGTCTACATATGATCATGCAGATTAAAACTAATCAGGATATGTTTCCATAAATTAATAACTGTTCCATTTTTGCCATTCTTGCCATTTGATAAAAGGTTGGAAATAATATATAATCTGATAACTTGGTAAATTAAATAATGTTCAGATAATATTATCAGTTTTCTTCATCAGAAATATATGCATTAAAGATATATTTTACCTCACAAATGATATACTGATTTTTAAAAAAAAAATTCACTTGACTATAAAAAAGAATTTCATAGGATGTCAAAAGCTAAAAGACAATTTTAAAAATATTTTAATTTTCATCCATAGATACAAATAAATAAAAAATTAAAATTTTATTTAATTATAAGAGTTTCATTAGCTAGGACACTCATAAAATTTCATGTAAGTGTCAAATATTGAAACACTTATTTTCAAGACAAAACATTTAAGTAATTGAATGTAAGAATTTCCATTTGATATATACAAAAGTGTTTTGATGGTCTCAAATGAACTCATATCCAAACAGTTTCTGATGTATTTTTTTTTTAACAATAATATAAAAATGTATCATGAGAAATTATTTTTATATAGTTGCCAATATGCAAATAAATGCTTACGAGGGAAAAGGTTAAAATGAATGAACAATTTCTTTATGAAGTTCAGTGATAATTTTAATTGTTTTGACATTTTTGTAAGCCCTGTCTACATATGATCATGCAGATTAAAACTAATCAGGATATGTTTCCATAAATTAATAACTGTTCCATTTTGTTTCAGCACTCCTAAATATAGGAAATTCATTAGTTTTAGTGGTTCATACTTTTTCTGATTCAAATTGTTAAATTCAGATTAAATATTACACAAAAATAATGATAGATTCCAAAATCATCTATTGGAGATAATTACCTTATGTAATTTTTTTCAGCATGAATAAAAACTTGAAATTTAAAACAAAGGAAACATTTTCATGATTTAAAAATCTCATAATTTAGATTAGTCTTTAGATTCTTTTCATTTTCAAGACAGGGAATATAAAAGTAGCAGGGGGAACAAGAGTTGTCAAAAGGCAACTGCTCATGTTAAAAAAAAAAAAAAATTATTCTAACCCTTGTTAAAAAGGTAAAGATCTTATTCAGTATCATTGCAATGGGTGTCATAATTATCATAAGAGGGAAAAAGATCAGGCTCAACTCCGAATACACTAAAGACAGTTGGAGAACTTAACAGCCAATGGGCAGGGAGGTGAGATCAGTGGATGGAAAATTACTAATGGAGACATTCTTGCTAAGAATTAACCAGAATTCTTGCTAAATGCTGATCATGGTGATAGATATCAAGGGAGAGATTCGTGCTAAACTGAGTAGGATCTTGCTACAACCAGACTAGACAGGTTTAAGGACAAGGCCCAAGGGAGTATTCTGTCTAAAGTTTGGACAAGGAGATAGATATACTTTGTCACTCACAAAAATCATTTTGAAGGAGATTTAACAGCTATCATTCATTTATACATGCTGAGTACACAAAGAATGACAATGCAATCACCTATGCTTTTTCCAAGTATATTTTCTTAACATACATGAAATATATAACACCCTGTGGCTTTATTATTATATTGAAGTTTTATACCTACTATATTCTCTACTGATACATATTTATGTATGACATGCTTAATTAGTATTTTTATTGTGCTTTGAATTTAAACACTTTATAATCATTAATCACTTCTTCAAATATACCATATGAAATAAGCCCAAACTTTAAGCTCATGTATGATTCCAAATTCAGAGCTTTTAATAAATATTATCTAGATAGTATTGATATCATGCTTAAGGGTCAAGTATTAGCCCTTCTTTATTAACGAAATAGAAAGAACATGGTTAAAACATTTTCCTGAACTTACCAAGGGAATAATAATGAGGAGGAAAATTACAATTCAAATATAATTAGCAAAGGGAAAAGTATAAAGAACTTATAAGCAATTTATTATTGAGATCATATGAATTTGTGTTTTACACATTAGTGCTCACTAAAATGTAATAGAATCATGTATCATGTCAGCTAACTTGTATAAAACTTAGGCAAGTCATTTAAACTTTAAACTTACTTTGCTAAATATTACTTACTTACAGAAAGGCAGTAATTATATGTTACTGAATTTTTTGAGACTTGTAAAGAAGTTATCAATTAATACATATAAAGCTGTTTTTGAAAAGGAGTATAATTAACAATTTCATGATTTTAAAATCCAAAGGTATATCTATATTTTGTTATTGAATAAGTCTGTTGATTCACAAAAGTCTAAACAGATCCCCAAATTCTACCTACAAGATGATTTTCCAACTCTTTTTCATGGCTGGTCAGATCTTGTATGTGCCCTCAAAACTGTTAGATCTGTCCCCTCAATTCCTCGTAAGTCTCATTTCTTGCCAATCTCTCTTCTCATTATGTTCCAGACACTCCAACCTCACTATTCCTGCAAAAAGTCCCTTTAGGTCCTTCATATGGACTCTGATCAGTGTAGATGTCTCTTTCTAATCTCTCTCCCTCTCTTGGTTACTCTTAATCATTCATTAAAATCAAACTTTCAGGAAATATTTTGATTTCCCACACTAAGGCAATTCTTTCTGAGGTACAATGACAAATCATTACATATTTTAAAAACAGTATTTATCTGAGTTGTGATTATTAGTTATTGATATAATGATTTGTTTAATATCTACTTTCATTCACTAAATTGAACGCTCTGAAATCTGGTGTCATATGATTGTGTTCAGTGTTGTATCTCTAGTTTCTGGCATACTGTCTAGTGACTAAAAGATTTTATCTGACTATTCGTTGAATCCATGAAGTTATATTGTACATATTAATTACCTTCACCTTCTAGAGCACAGTTATTCTATTCTAGGACACAGAAAGAACAAGTAGACATGGAAACAACAATCAGATTTGCACCAAGAAGTAAACTAAGACAACTACTAGAGAACTTGAGCCTACTTCAGACAGGCCTCCTTGGGTGAGTCTGCACTCAGGGCCTAGGAGCAACGTTGGGACTTTTGGTTCACCAACCTATGCATGATTTGATCCTCTTCACTGTTATATTTCCTTAGCTTGCTACCACCACATCAAGAGTTGAATGTTTGGTAAAGGAGCCATGTAACTGAAGTACCCATAACTTCTCTAACTTGGGAGAGAGATACAGCCCTCTAGTAGGAACACACCTGGGAACAAAGGCTGAAATTTCCTCTACTAATACTACAGAAACTACTCCAGTAAATAGAAAAAAAAGTTATCTGCATCAGATGACTAGGAACCAGCACAGATCTCAAAGAAACATAAGAAAACAAGGTGGTAACTCTCCCCCACATGAGCATAGTATCCCCTCACTAACAGTGAATATCACAGAGACATATACAGAAATGTAAAAAGAAGAAATTCTGAGCATTCACAGTGATGAAACTCAATGAGATACAAGAGAAAACAGACGATCAGTTCCAGGAAATGAGAAAATCTTTTTGGGACATGAAAGAGGAATTTCATAAAGAAATAGACACTCCATAAAAGAATCAAACAGAATTTCTGGAAATGAAGAATATAAGAAATTATAATATCCCTAGAAAGCAACAACATTAGATTGGACCACACAGAAGAAAGAATTGCTGACCTTGAAGACAAAGTCTCCAGCATAGACTGGGGCACCAAAAGAAAGAAAAAAAACAACCAAAAAATGAGGACAATATACAGGAAATTCTAAATACCATGAAATGTCCAAATATTCATGTAATGGATATTCCAGGAGGTGAAGAATCTGCTAAAGGCATGGAAAATCTCTTTTATGAAATATCATACAAATATTGAGAAAAATGGAGAAATTCAGACCCAAGAAATAAAAAGGACCCCTAAATAAAATCAACACCAAAAGATCCTGCCCCCAACACATCATAGCCAGGCTGATAAAAAAAATCAAAGATAATATTCTTAAAATGGGGAGGGAGACATGTCAAGTTACTTATAAAGATTTTCCCATTAAGCTAACGTCAGACTCTTCAACTGAACAATACGGGCAAAGAATTAATGAGAAGATGTATTCAAAATATCAAAAGAAAAGCAATTTTGACCAAGAATACTATATCCAGCAAGATTATCCTTCAAATGGGAAGAATAAATAAAAGTATTCTTAGATAAACAAAAATTAAAATAATTCACCACTACTAGACCAGTTGTATAGGAGGTACTGAGGTGAGTGTTGTATCAGAATAACTAAAGAGAGACAAACAAGAAATATGAGAACAAAAAACAATGGAGAAAATTGCTAACAAAGTGACAGGAATAAACCCACAAATATCAGTAATAACACTGAACGTTAATGTATTAAATTATCCCATTAAAAGACACAGACTGACCGAATGAACACAAAAGTAGAAGCCATCTATATGCTGCTGACAAGAAACACTCCTCACTGGTAAAAACATACATAAACTGAAATTGAAAGGCTGGAGAAAGATATTCCATGCAAATGGAAACCACAAAAGGCCCGAATTGCCAATACTGGTATCAGACAAACTATAAGATGAAAGATGTAAGAAGAGACAAAGAAGGATATTATATAGTACTAAAGGGACTTGATTGCAAAGAAGATAAATATGTGTAAATACTTATGCAACCAACACTGGAGCACCTAAATACATCTAAGAGAGATTGTTAGCTATCGAGAGAGACTACAACACAGTAACTGTGTAATTGCCAGGGACCTCAACCCCCCACTGACTCCTCTGAGCAGATCATCTAGACAAAAAATAAAGAGATACAAGAACTAAATGATGCCATATGTAAAATGGACTTGAGAGACATCTACAGAGTATTTAATTCAACTAACACAAAATACATATTTTTCTCACCCCCACATGGAACATTTTCCATGACTAACAACAAGATACGGCATAAAACAAGCCTTTACAAATTCAAAGCAATAACAACTATATCTAGTATCATTTCCAGCCACAGTGGAATCAAACATGAAATCAGCTACATAAAGAGCCCTTGAAAATTTAGAAACACTGAAGCTGGCAGGTGGTGTGATGCTTAAAGGAGCTGGATTCCCACATGGCCAACCGTGGTTTGAGTCCTGGACCTGGCAGCTTGCTTTCTCACTTTCTCTTTCTCTCTCCCTCTCTCTCTGATAATATCAAATAATAATGATAATAACAACAAATGGAATTAAATAAAGAAATAATTCTAAATAAAAAATCATCCACAAACACAAGGAATCTAAACGACCTACTCCTGAATGACTTTACAACTACAGAAGAAATTAAGACTGAAATCAAAAGATTTGTAGAAACCAACTATAACAAACAAAAAGTGTTTACAACCCATGGGACACAGCAAAAGCAGTCATAAGAGGGAAATTCATAGCATTTAGTGCCCACAGAAAAGAGCAGAAAGGTGGTAAATAAACAACCTAAAGATACAGTTCAGGGAACTAGAAAAACAGAAACAAAACTCCCCAAAATATTCCAGAAGTAAAGAAATAATAAAGAAATAACTTAAATAGAGAATGAAAGAACTATACACAAAATAAATGAAACCAAAAGCTGTTTTTTTTTTTTTGATAAACAATATCGGCACACCACTAACTAGGTTAATCAAGAACAGAGAAAAGAACCAAATAAATCAAACCAGAAAGGAAACAGACATTATTAAAATGAACATAACAGAAATATAAAATATCTTCAGAGAATATTATGAGTGACTATATGCCAACAAACAAGAAAACCTAGATGAGATGGATAATTTTCTGTACATGTATAGCTTACCAAGATTTAACCAGGAAGAAATAGAAAGTTTGAGTGCACCCATAACAAGCAATGAGATTGAATCAGTAATAAATAGTCTCCCAACAATGAAGAGCTGAGATCCCAATAGCATTACTTTTAAATTCTACAAAACTTTTAAAGAAGTAACCTCAATTCTCCTTAAACTATTCCTAAAATTTCAAAAGGAAGGAACCCTCCTGAATTCATTCCATGACATTCTGATCATCTTCATTCCAAAAACAGACAAGGACATGACAAGAAAAGAAAACTCCAAGACCATATCGCTGATTAATATGGATGTAAAAATTCTCAACAAGATACTGGTAAACTGTATTCAACAATATATTAAAAACATGCTACATCATGGCCAAGTAGGCTTTATTTCACAGGTACAAGAATGGCTCAACATTTGCAAAACGATAAATATAATACATCACATTAACAAGGAAAGATTAAAAAACATGATTATCAATTGATGCAGAAAAAAACATTTAATAAAACACAATATTCCTTCATGGTTAGGACTCTCAGCAAAATCAGTATACACAGTAAAAGCTATCTATGAAATATCTATATCTAACATCATATTGAATGGGGAAAAATTGATAGCTTTTCCACTAAAATCTGGAGAAAGACAAAGTTACCATCTTTCTCCACTCCTTTTAACATAATACTAGAAGTTCTAGCCAATTCAACTAGACAACAGAGTCAAATAAAAGGCATCCAAATAGGAAAAGAAGTGAAATTATCTCTGCAGATAATATGATACCATACATTGAAAATACAAAAGAACCATGAAAAAACCCTCCTGGAAGTGATACACAAATATAGTCAAATGGCAAGATACAAAAGCAACATACAAAAATCTATAGCACTTATATACAGCAACAATGCACAAACTGAGACAGAATTGAAGAAAGAAATCTCATTAAAAATAGCCAAAAAAAAAAAAAGAGCTATGCAGGAATAAACCTTATAAAAGATGTCAAAGATCTCTGCTAGAGAAAACTATACAATACTAGACAAATAAATTAAAAATGATATAAAAAAGTTGAAAAACATCCTATGTTCCTGGATTGGAAGAATTAATATAATTAAGATGTCAATCCTACCCAAATTGATCTACATATTTAAAGCAATCCCAATTAAACTACCAAGATATTCCTCAAAGAAAAGAAAAAAAAAATCATAAAATTTGTCTGGAATCATGAAAGGCCACATATCACCAAAGTGATAGTGTTCAAGGGGAAAAAATAGGAGGCATCTCACTTATTTACAATTGTTAGGACATGGAATCAGTCTAAATGTCCAAAAATACATGATTGAATTGGAAAAATGTGGCATATGTACTCTATGACATAGTACTTAGCCAGAAAAAAAAGAGACCAATAATAATAATGAAAAAAGTGAGACCTGACATTTGATACAAAGTGGATGAATATTGAAGGCTTCATGCTAAGCGAAGCATGCAGACTGCGAAAGTAAGACTTTGTATATCCCCACTCAGTATGTACTGATTATCTGCATTCTAAAGCAGAAACAGAAAATTTTGAAAGTATACTAGCAGGGAGGGCAACGATGGATACTAGAGATAGTAAGGATAGGGTAATTTGGGGGTGGGGAATGGAGGAAAGGAGGGAGGGGAACAGGGGAAGAAAAAAATGTACATTTAATTGACAAAAAAATGAAAAGCTATTTGCTGATGATAGCGTCGTATATAGTAATGTCTTTGTCTTAACTGATAATGCATGGTATTCATGCTGGAAAAGGCAATGTTGTACACTGTGAAGATGTAAGTGATTAAATGCAAATCAAAATAAATTAAAAATAAAACAAGACAACTACTGGCTATAGGCCCTACTTATCTTAAAGTGCTTAATTCCTGAACTGGTGATGCCAGTTTATCTTAGTCATTAAAACTGCTTAAGATATGAAAATAGGGGCCAGACTGTAACACAGCAGGCCAAACCCTGCTCACAGAGATCTGGATTCCTCATTACTGACGGTGGTTCAAATCCTAGCCCTGATGGTTTAGTAAACATGCCAGGCACGTGTGTGTGCATGCCCCAAATCCTGACAGGATGAAAAAAATGGAAGAACAAGGATTGCAATGTGACCACATTTCATTCTGGGTTTCTCTTGCTCTCTTCCCCTCTTTCTCTAGCGAATACATACACTCTCTGGCAATAAGAAAAAAAGGGTATGAAAAGGTGGTTCTAAAAGCATGCTCAGAGACAATCTGAATATAAGAAAATGACAATTTCAGGGTTGTGGGAAGAGTTTCTAGGAGAAATTAGGATAGGCAGACATTTTACCATTCAAGGCATTACTATTGGTGAAAAAAAATATTATGGGGGAAAGCTATAAAGTTTTATGAGGAATGTTGGGACCAGCTGTAGGCATAATGGCTATGTCACTAGACTCCCATGTAGTCAACTGTGGTTCAAGTCCTGTACCCAGTGACTTAAACTCACACCGGGTGCATGTGTGTGCGTGCCCAAGATCCCAAGAGGAGAAGGGGTTGTATCTTCATAGCTAACATCATATTGTATAGGGAAAATTTGAAAGCCTGGATCCACCCCCCCCCCGGGAGATGATTTCTCACTTTCTGTCTCTCTGTCTCTGTCTTTCTGGTGAGCACGCAATCTATAGCAAAAACATTTCCAAAAAAAAAGTCTTATGAGGAATGTAATGAAAGGTACAATGATAACATTTCCACAGAAATAAAATGTTTAAAAAGAAAACTGGGGTCTCAGGTCACACCTATCCTCAATTTCAGAGGCCAGCATAAACTGAGAAGTTCCAGGCATCCTTCAGAGCTCAGAACAGTCCCATCTCTAGCAACCAACTCCTCTACATTAGGAATAAAGCAGCAGGAACATGAGGATGCCAGTCACCGACATTCTCTAGTGCCCAGGCCAACGACATTGGAAACGTTTAATCTCTTCCAAGGTAGAGACTATGATCTGGACATTTCCCTCAGGGAAAGTTTCTAGCCTTCAGATTACCACAGTGACTCTCAGGTAATCTTTAAGTGAAAGTTAGAGTTCAAGGTGAATTGTCAATTTGTTATAACACTTTTCTGAATTATTTTAAAAATTTCCTAAATCTGTTCTGATCTGTGAGAGAGATACTGCACTGAGAAGAGAAACCTAAACTCCAATTGATTTTTTTTTTTAAATTTCCTGTAAGTAGCAGCTGAGTACCACCAGGAGAGTGTAGGTTTTAGAAAGCATCTGCTTTATCTACTATATAAAACCTCTAGCTGGAGAATGAAATCATAATTAAGCTTTAATTTTCATGGCTAAAACTCCCGATCATATAACTTGTATTAGGTTCAGGTCATAGACCTGTCCCAGTCCCTGAGAATGTTGCAAGGGGAGAGTTCTAAGAGAAGTTTAATCGAAGGGAATACAGAGGTAATACTGGAAGGCAGGAAGGAAGATGACAGCCAGGAGTTCTGGCCTTAACCCATCCTATCCCACACCTTGCCTCTTCCCTACCAGGTTCTGGGAAGGAGTTCCTCAGCCTGTCTCTCATACTGAAGCCCACCCAAAGACAGTTTGGGGATTCTCTCTATATGGTGATCTGAATGTATGACCTATGTGGAGAATGGTTCTCCTTGGACATGTGGAAATCTCACTGGACAGGTGTCCTGGACCTGGTGGCTTGCTTTCTCATTTTCCTTCTCTCTCACTCTTTTCCTCTCTGGTCAAATTAAAATAAATAAAGAAAGGTGAGTAATTTAAAAAAATAAGAAAAAAACAGTGAAAGGTGAAGTTACAAAGAAGACAAAAGACCTAATAGATCTTTGAATAGGTTTTATTGAGGAATTGTGAGAATAAGTGGAATAGAAATAAAAAACATGCTTACTAGAAAAAATATTTTTCTGTATTAAATTCTATATATCTAAAGAAATCTTTCAAATATTATAAAATTTAGAAAATAGATTAACTTTTAAGTAACTTCTGGTGAAATTATTTGATTATAAGTTAAAGAAAATAAGTAAATTGTAAAAGCCTATAGGCAAAACTTTTCTTTTTCATTAAAGAAAAACATTTTCTTCAAGTTTTCTTTCTGCTTTATTGAACAGAAGATTAACAAAGAGGATGGTGGCAAACAGCCAATTCAACTCTTATCACCTACCTTCTAATGCCAAAAAGAAGACATTTCTGCATATGTAAGGATTTAGAATGTAGAGCATCCACTTAGTCCATTCAACTGAAAAATGACTTAGAAAAATTTAAGAATGCAAGTTTGTGATGAGAACAGATGGTTAATACAAATATTTTCTAAATAATAATAATAATATTTTTTAAAGATTATTTATTTATTCATTTATTTATTGAGAAGGGACAGCAGGATTCAGCATCTACGACAGGGTTTTGATGCTGCGATTCACTCCCACCCTCAGCCCAGCCTGAAGCTAAGGTAGCTTGGGAGGTTTCTGGAAATGAACTTAAAACCTTTCCATGAGGGTTAGTCTTGCAGAAAGTTGAGTTTTACCATTTCACCACCATCTGGCCATCATAAAAATTTTTGAAAATGTGACCACACATTGGAAGAAAGCAATTCTGTAAGGACATAAACCAAAAGAAGAAGCATGTACAAAGAAATTAGTTCTACGATTCTAAAGAATACAAACACGAATCGAACAGTTTAAATTATAATCTTTAATCATTAAAAAATAATAAGAAATTTGGATGCAAAAATATTTTACAAAAAATTTACTATAAATTTATCATAATCAAGAAAAATGAAAAAAATGAAATGTTCCACTATACAGGATTGAGTAAATACATTGTGATATATTCTTAAAATAAAGGCTCTTTATTCACTAAAAATTATGTTCTATCAACATATTTAATGAAATATGAATATATTCATAATATGTTTTTAATAATAAAGATAGGTTACAATAGTGTGCACTATAATTATTTCAAATGATCCTGCAATGTATCAAAAAAATATATATATATATTTTCTTTTGGAGAAGTTTTTGCTATAGTGCTCATGTGCTCGCCAGAAAGACAGAGAGAGAGACAGAGAAACAGAAAACGAGAAATCGCCCCCCAGGGGGGATAGCCACACTGCAATCCCTTCTCCTCCATTCTCCTCTCAGAATCTTGAGCACACACGCACATGCACCCAGCATGAGTTTAAGCTGCTGGCTCTGGGACTCGAACCACAGTCGACTACATGGGAGTCCAGTGACATAGCCATTATGCTAACTGCTGGTCCCTCAAAAATATTTTTTTAATGAGAGAGAGAGAAAGAGAAAGAGAAAGGTGTCTTTGATAGTCTTTCCATGCTGCATCCAACCTCCCAGATTGCTAGGATTACAGGCGTGCTCCTCTATGCCTGGCATGTTGGCTTGTTCCAAGAACAAAATCTGAGTCTTCTGTCTGGCTCCAGCATCATGCAGAAGTGCCCTACTGCATGCACCGGAGTGCTTGAGTCCCATAATACTTTATAATAAGGAAAGTAAAAAATACTTCATGGAAATAAGTTGTTTAGCCATGTTAATGTGCCTGGAGGATGCATGGGATATGCAATGTGTTAGGCCAAATTTGAATACGTAGAAGACTAGGAGGTTAATATTCCTTACCTATTAATTTCAACTCTATCCATTATTTAAATAAAATAAAACAAATAGAAATATGGCTACAAAATTAAGACAAAATATTTGAAAATCTAAGCTATAGTTTTTTTTTTTAAGTTTACAGAATGGTTTTTAAAACCACATATAAAATGTATAATAAATAAATTGATGTGCATAGTATTCTCAACTGGATTGGTCTGAGAAGTATTTCATGATGGGTAAAGTCTTTTTACAGGCAAAATGAGAAATAGTTATTGACTGTTTAAAAAAATAATTGGAATAATAATGATTGGGAAAAACAATGAAAAGATATTGAATGATGAAGTGGGGAGATTAATGTTTCTGTATTGACTGACATGCATGGCATTTCCTTTTGAAAAAGCAATGTAATACACTGTAAAGTTATATGCAATTCAATGTAATATAAACAAGATTATGATGATAATAAAAATAAATAAATAAATTGATGCAAACATATTCACCACCTTCAACATTTAACATTATGTTGTGAACATTTGAAACTCACTCCAATGGTTATTCTGCAAGTATGTAGTGAATTGTCTATGACATTCTTTACTGTGAGTTATAGTTCTAAAGAAAAAATATTGATTAAAAATAAGGCAATAAACAATCTCATAAATTAACAAAGATAATATTAACATAGCCAATGAAAGAATAATTTGTAACTTCCATTTAGAGAACAATGGGAGAAGAGTTTAAAATCTGAAAAATCTGTGTGTATCAATCATTGGTCCAGTTAGAGATACATATTGTACATAACAATAACTCATAACAATAATTCATTAGGAATAGAGAGAAAAAGAACACTTTTACTCACACACTGAGTTCTTATAAGACCACAGTGTACCATGCATAAAGAAATAAGATGTCAAAAAAGCAAAGATAAAACAAAATTGGAAAAAGATGATTATTTGTATATCTTCAAAGATGAAATCAGGAGCTGCCCTCTGAGATACTGTATGTTTTAGTAACTGGCAAACTTTATTTAGAGCTCAGACATGTACTTTCATGGATACATATGGATAAATAAATTGCAGGATATCCATAAAATAAAAGGCTCATCATTCACTAGAAATTGTTTTATCAATATATTTAATGAAATATGAACATATTCATAATATGTGTTTAAGAAAGTCAGGAAAATATTTTAATTTGTAAATGTAATTTTTCTTTAAGGCTTTAAAGCATATTATGTTTTTCCTAGAGGGGGTAAAACACCAGTGGAATAATTTAGGTGCAAATATGTATAGCTAAAGTCATAAAAGAAACATACATAATCTAACCTGCATTTTTATATTCCAAATCATATTTCAATTTCCTCCTTACATGTGACTTGACTAATGATGTAATGAGACTTGACTAATGATGTAATGAGATTATTGTTAATATTCATATTATATGAGAATTTCATTTTATGATTAATAAAAAGTATTTTATAGTCATTAGTTATGCAATTAGGTCACAAATAAATATTTTAAACCAAATAAGGAATTTAAAAATTTGTTAAGATTATACATTAACTTAAACTGTTGCTGTTTGCAGGGCCAGCAGGTGGCATGGTAGTTAAGGCACCGGACTCCTACATGGCCAACCAGTGTTGGCGGCTTGCTTTCTTACTTTCCCTCTGGCTCTCTCTCTGTCTGTCTTAGACCTGTAGCAAATTTAAAAATAATAATAATGATAAATAACATTAAATAATTCTAAAAAAATGTTGCTACCTGCTATTGCATGTATATTTGTGAGAAATATTAACCTTGGAAACAAATATTCGACTTTGAGCTTCACCTTTCTCCAGTTATATTTATATTTTCAGTCTTCTTGTAAATTTACTTTAGATAATAACTTTCCAGTTTATTTGCTGTTGTTTCTTAAACTGTGAGAAATTATTTCTATGGAGAAATACCAACATGACTATCTTTTGTACATAGGAAATGTAATATTTATATAGAAAGGCTACAACTGTGAAGTAATATCTACTACAATCATAAAGGCAGATGTTTCAGTCTCAGACAATCTTCAATTATCTCTTAGCTGCCTATGCTGTAAGTGTATAATGGAGAAGCACTGAATACCTTATATTCATCTCATACAAGCTTAACAATGTCATAATTGCTTCACCATTTTGATTAATATCATTTTGGTTTTGATGATGTTAGTATTCTATTAGATTTAAGAAACAACTTCTTTTGTTTGTACAAGATTCTTCAGCTAGAACAAATAAATACTATTGATGTAGACAGCTGGCTTATTTTGCTTTCTTGGGGCTTTTTGTGTGAACTCATGTGTATCTACCTATCTAAACAAAATGAAACTGTAATTCGCAACATAACTAGAAATCCTTTCTAGAAAGAGATGGGGGTAGGAGCTTAAGGCTTTCTACAACGTTAACTAAAAGGAACACGCAACTCTGTACTCAACCCTTGCCTTTATTTATCTCAGTTAGCTATTAACTCGTCTTTGTGATTATTTGCAAAATATTAATGTTTGTTTTTCCCACTATACTTTAAGCACTGTGAGAGGAAAGACCACGTTGTTTTTGTTGATTATTGTACTCCTACCACCTAGGGTAGGGTTTTCCTGGAGAAACTGAGAGAACAGAGCTGCAAAGGGATAGTATGCTGCAGAATTAATGGGCTGACTCTTCAGGGTCCTCTCAGTGGGCAGATCAGCTCTTGCTAATCTGTGGTTTGAAGTCATAAACTTGAGATTAAAATGTTCAGAATGAAAAAAAAAAAAGAAAGAAAATTGTTGTAGCTTGAGTACCTTGCCTGCTCCATAGCAAAATTAGCACAGGGCACCTGGGCTGATAGACACTGAAGCTGTGCGTGATGTAAGAAGAGTAATTCCTCACAGATCTAGGGGCTGTTTCCAGACCATGGTGGAGATGGATACCACAAAAGTAGATCTGAAAGGCTCAGTACAGGGAATAAATAAATGGTTCTACATTTTCTTTATTATTACTTAGGTTTTTGCAGTAAGACACATGCACTTGCTGGAGAGAGACAGAGACCCCGACAGAGAAATCATCTGGGGGGATGGTCACACTGCAAACCTTTCTCCTTCTGTCTCCTCTCAGAATTTTAAGCATTCATGTATATACGCCCGAAGTGATTTTCAACCCCTAGGTTCAGAACTCAAACCACAGTCAGCCATGTGGGAATTTAGTGCCTTACCCACCTTAACACCTGCTAGACCTGGTTCTAGATTTTCAGCAAGCTCTTCACAATAGCAACACTGGAAGATCTATGAAGTTATCACATTCCTTTTATTGTTAGCCTCCCCTTAGAATAACCAGAAGCAAATTAAACTTACTTTATTTTAAAAGATAGTTAGGGACACAGAGGTGGGGGGATGTCTATTGATGCAACGTGTATGACACCTTTGGCTGGACTGGTGTGCAGTGTATTTGTGCTGGGGATTCATTTTGCAGGTTGTGGCGATGTAAAGTGATTGAATACATAAAATGAATGTTTTTAAAAAAATTACTGTGGTGGGGCCAGCAGATGGTATAATGGTTATGTTGCTGGACTCTCACATGGCTGACCACAGTTTGAGTCCTGTTCCTGATGGCTTGAAACTCATGCTGTGTGTGTGTGTGTGTGTGTGTGTGTGTGTGTGTGTGTGTGCACGCCAAGATTCTGGAAGGAAAATGGATGAAAGGAGATTGTAGCATGGCCATGCTCCCTGTGAGATGATTTCTCACTTTTTCTCTCACCATCTCTTCTCTATCTCTCTCTCTCTCTCTGGTGAGCACATGTACCCTAAGGCAAAAACCATTTGAAAAAAAATGTATTATGGCAGTAGATACCAGGATATCACCAAGATATCATTTACATAAAGTACTTTTAAAGTATTAAATGTGCATCTTTTTTTCTTATATCGCTACTCCACATAGTCAGAGATATTGTTAGTATTGTTCCATGTATCTCTATACTATTTTCTGTACAGGGTTTTGCCTTAGGGCACGTGTGCTGGCCAGAGAGGAAGACAGTGAGAAGGAAAAGGAGAAATAACCTCTCTGGGGGATGGCCATACCACAATCCCTTCTCCATTCCCTTCCCTGGATCTTAGGCATTGGGTGCATGTGTCCCTGGTGTGATATTCAAGTCACTGGGTCCAGAACTCCAATCACAGTCGGCCATGTGGGAGTCCAGTGACGTAACTACCATGCCATCTGCTGGCCCCATCGCTATACTCTAAGCACATGCTTAGAACCTGGCACAAATATACACTGAACTATTATTGAATGAATAAACCAAGAAAGAACTATTGAGTTGTTTGGAAAGTCATAATGAATTTTTGCCCATAAAAACATAAAAAATGTGTCATGACTTTCCCAACAGCCTAATACAAAGGGCTTCAAACAATGCACAGTTCTTTCTAATCTTTTTTCCCTCATGAGAACAGACTGTTTAAGGCTGAAATTGTTTTAAGAAGTACTTATAAACAAATATCAAAATTAAGAAAGCCAAAACCTAAAATTTCAAAAAGAAAATATCCATGTCATTTTTGAATTAAGGTCAACCTACGATTCTCACAAAAACTTTAGGACCATATAAATGTATGTATGTTAATCTGTGCTAGTTTACTTCTGATCTAAGACAGAAGAAGAGACCTCCATAGACAGGTTTGAGGGCTTAAATTCCTACCAAGTGTTCTAAAAGCATGAGGCCTAAATCTTGACACTAATTCATCCAGTATAGTATTATTTTCCTGAAATAATCCTCCCTGGTAACTTGTCATGAGAAGCCATCAGATGAACATATTTCTCTATTAAATCTTTGCTGCTGACATCTCTATCAAGTGATACTATTCATTCTGTTCTAAAGTGTAATTCCTTCTCAGTGGTCCTATCTGCTGAAGGCTAAGACACTCATACAAACTCCTGTTCCAGTGTATTTTTGCTAACTATAGGCCATGATTTTCTCTAAAGTAAATAAGCATCCTTATTCTAATTGCTAGGTGCCTCCCATTTACTATCATACAGATACTTCTCTATTCAGCAAAGAATTGTTCACTGGCAGAATCTTTAGTCAGATGAAGGTGTATTCAACCTTAGTGCTGTTGATCACACAGCAACTAGGTAATACAAATATTACTGAATTAAAGTGTACACCAACTGGAAATCTGTAGCTCCTTTTCAGAAAAGCCAGGCTCTGACCTAGGAGCTGTCAAAGGGGAAAGCTTAATTACTGGTAAGATCCTATAGGAGGCAGGCTCACTCAAATGACTGTTTCCCAGATGTGTTCAGAAATGGGCTTTCATAGGGAGTAATTCCTACCCTAATCTCCAATTTTATCTGTATATCAAAATGAAGGATTAAAATTTGTGCAGCTCTGGTTGGTCAACACAAGCAACAATCCCATTGGTCCATGAATGAAACTGGTATTCTGGTTAGTGCTCTGCCGCAGCCAGCGTGCTCACTCCCTTCCTGCAATGGGGGTCAACTCTAGGTCACTCAGCCTAAGGCGTGTGTCCTCCAAACAGTAGTAAGCTCCAGATCTCTGCCATCTATGTTAGCTCTGGCCAGTTACAGAAAGAATAAGGTACTGACTTAAAATTCCAGTTCTGGCATTTATCTAATGTGCATGCTTGAGAGTGACTTCTCTTCTGAATATTTGAGTCATTGTCTTTAAAATAAAGGCAAGAATATAAAAAGAAAGTCTCAAATGAGATCACACATAATAATGACTAGCACGCTGATTGACTCATGCCAAGTATTCAAAAATGGTTATTTTCTTCCTCTATTTCTAAACTGGTAATAGCTAGACCTTTTCTGACACAGTAGACTAATAACTGAAGTTTCCTTGTACTGTCTGGTGGATATATTATCATCTAATGAAGACCCTATTCTACTAACCACTCACATAGGACTAAATGGAAGCCTAAGCAGACATCTAATGGAAATTTTACTGCTAGGTCTGGTCAGGTATCAACATGAATTAGTACATCTTTGTCTATGACGTATCTGTAATAGGTTATATTAGATCAGAAGTGTTTAATGTTGTTCCTTTATCTGGCCTAGGATATTGGTATCATTTTGTATTTATAACTAAATGGTAAAATTAAAGACTATAAGTGATAAATAGCTAGACATAACTATTTTATTGAACCAGTATACAACCACAAATTAGCATGGTACCTAGCACCTTTTATGCTGTGTGTGTGTGTGTGTGTGTGTGTGTGTGTGTGTGTGTGCACGCCAAGATTCTGGAAGGAAAATGGATGAAAGGAGATTGTAGCATGGCCATGCTCCCTGTGAGATGATTTCTCACTTTTTCTCTCACCATCTCTTCTCTATCTCTCTCTCTCTCTCTGGTGAGCACATGTACCCTAAGGCAAAAACCATTTGAAAAAAAATGTATTATGGCAGTAGATACCAGGATATCACCAAGATATCATTTACATAAAGTACTTTTAAAGTATTAAATGTGCATCTTTTTTTCTTATATCGCTACTCCACATAGTCAGAGATATTGTTAGTATTGTTCCATGTATCTCTATACTATTTTCTGTACAGGGTTTTGCCTTAGGGCACGTGTGCTGGCCAGAGAGGAAGACAGTGAGAAGGAAAAGGAGAAATAACCTCTCTGGGGGATGGCCATACCACAATCCCTTCTCCATTCCCTTCCCTGGATCTTAGGCATTGGGTGCATGTGTCCCTGGTGTGATATTCAAGTCACTGGGTCCAGAACTCCAATCACAGTCGGCCATGTGGGAGTCCAGTGACGTAACTACCATGCCATCTGCTGGCCCCATCGCTATACTCTAAGCACATGCTTAGAACCTGGCACAAATATACACTGAACTATTATTGAATGAATAAACCAAGAAAGAACTATTGAGTTGTTTGGAAAGTCATAATGAATTTTTGCCCATAAAAACATAAAAAATGTGTCATGACTTTCCCAACAGCCTAATACAAAGGGCTTCAAACAATGCACAGTTCTTTCTAATCTTTTTTCCCTCATGAGAACAGACTGTTTAAGGCTGAAATTGTTTTAAGAAGTACTTATAAACAAATATCAAAATTAAGAAAGCCAAAACCTAAAATTTCAAAAAGAAAATATCCATGTCATTTTTGAATTAAGGTCAACCTACGATTCTCACAAAAACTTTAGGACCATATAAATGTATGTATGTTAATCTGTGCTAGTTTACTTCTGATCTAAGACAGAAGAAGAGACCTCCATAGACAGGTTTGAGGGCTTAAATTCCTACCAAGTGTTCTAAAAGCATGAGGCCTAAATCTTGACACTAATTCATCCAGTATAGTATTATTTTCCTGAAATAATCCTCCCTGGTAACTTGTCATGAGAAGCCATCAGATGAACATATTTCTCTATTAAATCTTTGCTGCTGACATCTCTATCAAGTGATACTATTCATTCTGTTCTAAAGTGTAATTCCTTCTCAGTGGTCCTATCTGCTGAAGGCTAAGACACTCATACAAACTCCTGTTCCAGTGTATTTTTGCTAACTATAGGCCATGATTTTCTCTAAAGTAAATAAGCATCCTTATTCTAATTGCTAGGTGCCTCCCATTTACTATCATACAGATACTTCTCTATTCAGCAAAGAATTGTTCACTGGCAGAATCTTTAGTCAGATGAAGGTGTATTCAACCTTAGTGCTGTTGATCACACAGCAACTAGGTAATACAAATATTACTGAATTAAAGTGTACACCAACTGGAAATCTGTAGCTCCTTTTCAGAAAAGCCAGGCTCTGACCTAGGAGCTGTCAAAGGGGAAAGCTTAATTACTGGTAAGATCCTATAGGAGGCAGGCTCACTCAAATGACTGTTTCCCAGATGTGTTCAGAAATGGGCTTTCATAGGGAGTAATTCCTACCCTAATCTCCAATTTTATCTGTATATCAAAATGAAGGATTAAAATTTGTGCAGCTCTGGTTGGTCAACACAAGCAACAATCCCATTGGTCCATGAATGAAACTGGTATTCTGGTTAGTGCTCTGCCGCAGCCAGCGTGCTCACTCCCTTCCTGCAATGGGGGTCAACTCTAGGTCACTCAGCCTAAGGCGTGTGTCCTCCAAACAGTAGTAAGCTCCAGATCTCTGCCATCTATGTTAGCTCTGGCCAGTTACAGAAAGAATAAGGTACTGACTTAAAATTCCAGTTCTGGCATTTATCTAATGTGCATGCTTGAGAGTGACTTCTCTTCTGAATATTTGAGTCATTGTCTTTAAAATAAAGGCAAGAATATAAAAAGAAAGTCTCAAATGAGATCACACATAATAATGACTAGCACGCTGATTGACTCATGCCAAGTATTCAAAAATGGTTATTTTCTTCCTCTATTTCTAAACTGGTAATAGCTAGACCTTTTCTGACACAGTAGACTAATAACTGAAGTTTCCTTGTACTGTCTGGTGGATATATTATCATCTAATGAAGACCCTATTCTACTAACCACTCACATAGGACTAAATGGAAGCCTAAGCAGACATCTAATGGAAATTTTACTGCTAGGTCTGGTCAGGTATCAACATGAATTAGTACATCTTTGTCTATGACGTATCTGTAATAGGTTATATTAGATCAGAAGTGTTTAATGTTGTTCCTTTATCTGGCCTAGGATATTGGTATCATTTTGTATTTATAACTAAATGGTAAAATTAAAGACTATAAGTGATAAATAGCTAGACATAACTATTTTATTGAACCAGTATACAACCACAAATTAGCATGGTACCTAGCACCTTTTAGGTTGTGTGTGTGTGTGTGTGTGTGTGTGTATACATACATATACTGAAAAATTGAAAAATGAAGAATAAGGACAAGCTTAATGATGAGGATTTATCTGTGTTTATAATGAAATATCTAAACATATTTGGAAACCATCCTTCAAAGAGGCTCTTACTACCCCTTACATACGAAGAGATCATGGACACTCTAATCCAGTCCTTTGTGCACAGAATTGGATTGATAGTACTAGGTGCTTTGTTCTAGAGTGTCTACTATTTCACTATTTCATTAAAAAAAGGACCAACCATACAAAGTTATGGCCTTAGAGCATGTGCTATATAAATTGTGTTCATTTTTCCCAGTGCATTAAAGATGTAGAATATGACTTTAGCATTTTTTAATATGAAAAATAGAAAAAAAACAGACTCATTTCATGATCATCAAAAAGACAATTAGGGTGACCAGCAGTTAGTGTAATGGCTGTGTCACTGGACTCCCATGTAGTTGACCGTGGTTCACGTCCCAGACCCGGTGGCTTAAAATGCACACTGGGTGCGTGTGCGTGTGTGCCCAAGATCCCAAGAGGAGAATGGAGGAGAAGGGATTGCGGTGTGGCCATTCCCCCGGGGGGTGATTTCTCACTTTCTGTCTCTCTGTCTCTCTCTGTCTGTCTGGCGAGTGCACGTGCCCTATCACAAAAAACTCTCAAAAAAAAAAAAAAAAAGACAATTAGGGGAAATGTTTGTATCTAAACTCGGTGAGATCTCGGGAGATCTCCCAAGAGATCTATGAGACTATCTGTACCTCCACGACACAGAGAAAAGCAAAAGGCACAATGCAAGCACAATGCCATGGAGCACAAAGAAGGGTGTGAGAGCCAAACAAATGAACCAGCATGTGGAAAGTCCATAAGCATTATAGAGGAGGCAAACTCTGAGGTTTTTCCCCAGCAGTGATTGGGGAAAGGCAT
>NW_006203547.1:189335-193497 GCF_000334495.1 Tupaia belangeri chinensis | reverse complement strand
CCTGGCCCAGAAAGCAATGTAGACTAAGGCAAATGAAGGAAGAGATTATGAAGCATGTTGGTGTTCAATGTGTCGAGAGCAGCTGAATGATGAGCTAGGTTCATGATAACCCTGATTAGTGATGCTAAGATATTTGGATTGTGAGCAAACTTAGAGAGAAAACTTTGAAAATTTTGAGCAGAGAATGACCTATTAGATCTACCTATTAGAAGTATACTCTGGCAGCAATGTAAAGAACAAATCTGCTGGTGGGAAGAGGGAACATGAATAAGAAGACATTAGGTACAAGCAAAACACTTAGAAGATTTAAAATGATAATCTAGAGTGGTACAGAGAAGATGAAGCAGCCAAAAAGGATCACAGCAATATTAAGAACCTATTATTGAAAGATGAACTGGTTGAATTGAAGAAGAAAATGAGCGTCTTTTTCTCATTGACTGAAAGAAATAAAGGTATGTCATATAAAACATGTTAACTTTGCTATTGAGATCTTGAACTTGTAGTTCCTGTAAGGAATTCAATTTAATCCATTCATTTAGAGCCAGACAAAAACTTCAGGTCTATGGAAAATAAGTGTGGTCGGTGTTGTGGAAGAGACTTAAGGAAAAGACAAGTTGGAGAGATTACTGACAATAAAAAGTGGTATAATTAGCTGGGTAATACACAAAAAGATTTTCAATGAACGCTGAGAATTCAACAAGGTCAGCTTCTAGATTTGCAAGGGCACTGATACACATTATGGCTATCTGATTTTCCCCCTAGCAGCTACTCAATCTTTTAGGTACTTCATATATACATATGGCAGATTAGAGTCAGTTAAGGGAGCCCCCCCCCACCAGGTGAATGCAGTAAGGTAAGTATGTAAGATAGGCTGGATTTGGTGTACGAATATGTGTTGTGAAAGTGATTCATGCAATAAAGGTGGGAAGCGGGGAAGGTAGATAAACTAGGGGAAAAAATATTCTTTCATGAAGTTTAAATGATGTCATAGATCAGAGACAAATTAGTGGTGGTGTAATGATAAACTACAGGAAATAATGATTAAAATGTGAAACAATTTATGTACTTTTTCAGACACAGAGAAATGTAAAGTTAGAAGGTATATCAAAGAAGCAATCCACCATTATTTTATAATGAGTAGTTAAAGACTTGCAAAGGAACTGGCTCTGTGGTACACTGATAATGCACTCCTGAAAAGCAGCTGAATCCAACATGGCAGCTGTGGTATGAATCTGCATCCTGGTCAGCTTGAACCATGTTGGGCCCATGGGAGTACCCAAATCTGATGGGCTGGAAGACTGAGGAAAGGGGGTCATAGGATAGCTCGACCCTGTAGAGGGTTTTGTTCTGTCTCTCATACTTTTATATGCCTGCATTCATGCTCAATCATGAGTAAAAAAAGAAAAAAAAAGGTGCAAGGATTCAGAAAAGAGAAAATAATGAGAACTGAAATGATCTTGGGAGTCTTAATGAGGAACAGACACTTAAGTTGAAATTAAACACTTAAAATTGACTTAGTGAGAAAAAAAAAAGCTACCTCCTCTTTTCCCACTTTACCATGGAATTACAAGAAAAAGTGGTGACAGTGTATTTGCAGGACTAGGAAAAGTTTTTGCTAGAAACAAATTCTTGAAAGGAAAATAGAAGAAATGAAATGGAATGCACTGTTAAAACATGCAAGAATTTTATTCAAGGGAGTTTGGACTTTTTGTCTAGGCAGTGCTAGCTATTAAGTCACATTTAAATTGATTAATAAAATTATTCTTTTTTTATTTTTTGAGAGGTTTTTGCTATAAGGCACGTGTACTTGCCAGAAAGACAGAGACCGAGAGAAAGAAATGAGAAATCACCCCACCCCCACCCCCGGAGGGATGGCCATGCCGCAATACTTTCTTCTCCATTTTCCTCTCGGGATCTTGGGCATGTATGCACACATGCCCAGCATGAGTTTAAGCCACCGAGTCCGGGACTCGAACCACGGTCAACTTCATGGGAGCCCTGTAACACAGCCATTACACCATCTGGTGGTCCCATAAATTGATTAATAAAATTTCTAATGGGCCAGCCCATGTATGGTGGTTAAGGTGGCTGGATCACATATGACCAATTGTGTGGTTTGAGTTCCAGACCAGGGGGCTTGAGAAACGTACCAGACACATGTACATGTGTACCCAAAATCCCAAAAGAAGGGAGAAATGGAGAAGTGGATACAGTGGGGAGTTGTTTCTCACTTTTTCTTTCTCTCTGTCTCTCTCTGCTTCTCTGGTGATTGCACATTTCATCTGGCAAAACTAAAATAAAATACTTAACAAAAGTTTTTCAAATTTATTTTGTCCTTTACTCAATCCTAAATAATTTTCAAAAATGTACAATGAAATGATCAATTCAAAGCATTAAATTTTCTGGACTTTCTCAGGGACTAAATTCAATTAAATTCTTCTCTGCTATTATAATGGACTCAACATTAATATAGTTTAAGAATCAGTTGATTGTCTGTTAGTATATATATTAATAGCACAAATTTACCTTTGTTATGATACTCCAATTAAAAGATTTTGCTCAAAGTACATCAACAGGGCCAACTGGTGGCATGGTGGTAAAGGTTGTTGGATATGACATGGTCAACTACGTGGTACAAACCCTGTACCTGGTAGAAACACCAGGCACATGTGTGTATATGCCAAAATCTTCCAAAGAGAATGGAGAAGGGATTTTGGTATGGCCATACTCCCTGGAAGGTGATTTTTCACACTCTCTGTTTCTCTCCAGTGGGTAATACATATACCCTATCATCAAAATCAAAAAATTAGTAGTCTTATCTATTCAATTATTTGTTAAAATGTGCAAGCTTTTTAAAAATTAAGTATTTTTGATTCTTATTTTTTTAAATATTTTTTATTTACATCTTCCTTCCACAAGAGAGACAGGCATCTCCAACCTGGTCTTCAGTCTGTGACTCACTCCCAGTCTCCACCGGCCAGGATCACAAGTAAACAAGTATGCTCTCAGCATTTACAGAGAGGACCCAGGGTGGGAATTTGTATCTCCTCTCCAGTGTGAGTTAAGTATCACAGACCATTGCAATACCACTGTGCCATTGTGGCTGCCCAAACAGGTTTTTATAACATTTCATTAGAACTTTATCTCATAATATTTGTTTATAAAATAATATTTTAATGTTTATTATAGATGATTTATAAAAAATAACAAAGCTGTTATTTTTTTAGGTAAAAATTGCTACCTAAAGAAATTGTGAAAAGATATTCATTATTGTGTTCTCAATCTTGTCTTTTTAAGCAATCTCCAGGGGTCAGGTGGGGGTATAGCAATAACAACTAAACTGCCATGGTAAAGTCCTTGGTTCATAACCTGTATGCCTATGATCTGGGCTAGTTGAGACTGGTAATAAATCTTGGCTTGAACATCTTATGGGAGTTCCTGATCCTCTGACTTTGTATCATGGAAAAAAATAAATAATCTTTCAAAAATTCTTAGGCCAGCCAGTGGCATGGTGGTTTTAAGGATTTGGATTCTACATGGTCAACTGTGCAGTTTGAGTCTCAAATTCAACAGCTTGAAAAACAACCCGTTGGGTGCCTGTGTTATTAGCAATGACCTTAGATATAGTCTCTGTTGTCACTTAGTTTGCAAACTAACTGAAGAATTTATTTAATATGATTTATAATTAAAATGCAAGAGAGAAAACTATATATAATATAAAGAATACACCAGAAATTTCTATGATATAAATATTTTTTTTTTATTTTGAAGGAAGAACACACCATAGAAACTGGAAAAATTAATTTTCCCAGAAGGATCTGAAAGCAAACATTTTATTTAGCCTTTTATTTAGTATTTTTTTTCTTTTTTTTTCCCTTTTGTTAAGTTGAGGACCAACAACTTTCTGGTGTAGTGGCTATGTCGCTGGACTCTCATGTAGTTGACTGCTGTTTGAATCTTGGAACTGATAACTTAGAACTCATGCCAGGAATGTGTGTGTGCTTGCCCAATATCCCAAGAGGAGAATGGAGGAGAAGGGATTGTGATATTGTGGTGTGGCCATCCACCACTGGGGGGGAGGGGTAATTTCTCACTTTCTGTCTCTCTCTCCAGCTAGCACATACGCCCTATAGCAAAAATCTCTCTCTGAAAAAAAAAAAAA
>NW_006203547.1:168987-188479 GCF_000334495.1 Tupaia belangeri chinensis | reverse complement strand
AGAGGATATGTGTGCTTACCTGAGAGAGAAGTAGAAGGTAGGGGGAAAAGTAGCCCTTAAAGGGGCACTGTCATGCTACAATTCTTTCTCCTCTGTTTCTTACTCCTGTCAGTATTTGAGGCATGCATGCACATCAAGCCACTGGAGCCAGCACTCCAACCATAGTCAGCAATATAGGATCTGGCTTCCTTAACCACTAGATCACAGGGCAGCCCTCAAGTATAGAGTCTTGAAAAGCCTTCGCTTGAGAAAGGATTATTGACTCCATACTGCCATTGATTCCTAAATCAGATAGAGTATTTAGGGGAAATTATAAGAGACTAATTTTTAAAAATCTCTCTAATCTATTTAATTAACAATTTTAAGCACATGTAATGGAAATAAGTATTTGTGGATCTCAATCCTCAAAGAAAGACAACTAAAAATCTATGCATCCTTTCTTTCAGGACTGCTACAGAATTCATGGTCTTTTCTGGACTTGAGATTACTCCAATCCCACAAGTTTTGTTTGGGAGTGTTGGTAATAGGGCGGGAGGAACTGGTCACAAAAGGGTTAGGGCAAAGATATCATGCACAATGGACAGGAAGGAGCAGATCTAGGTTTTGTGGAACATGAATCTCGTACAATTCTAATACCCTATTTACTCAAAAGAAAGCAAAATTATAAAGAAAGTAAATATGTGTTTAAAATGGAAAAAAAAACCTCAAATTTTTTTCATTAAAAATTTAAGAATTGACCAGTACCAAAGTCTCACAAAATTTAAAATATTATTATTTATTATTTAACTGCCTCATCTAACTCCATAATAACTTAACTTTTTTATATTCTGTTTGCTACAGATTCTGAAGCTTGTTTGTAAAATAACAATGATATGCCTTACCTAAGCACATAAATTTGCTCAACGTCCAAGAAAAAAAACCCCAGGTAAGCTTGTAAAAGAGGGAAAAGAGATTGTCCAGACAGCCTCTGGCACTACCTCTGTAGGCAATTGTGGTGGCTGCCAGATGTTCTTCATTCCTGAGACGTGACCAGCCCTCCCATCAGGACTTGGGACTGAAGCTTGCAGTGTTTACTCTCCCCCTATGATTGAGACCATAAAAATAATAATAATAATAATCTGAAAAAAAATTAAAAGCTATTTGACGATGATGTGGATAGTAATGTCTTTGTCTTGACTGATATGCATGGTAATCATGCTGGAAAAAGAAATGTTATACAGTGTAAAGATATATATAATTAAATGTAATAAAAAAATAATAGCAACAAAAAAGAAAGGAAAAAAAAAGGAGGTCTTCCCACTGAAAGGCTCAAACCTCCAAACTTGCTCAGGTCTCTCCCAGGCACTCTCACCTGTCTACACTCTCACCTGTCTGCTCATGCTCACACTTCTGTCTCAGGTAAATTCTTCTACCAACTGCACACAGGCCCTACTGCCTTGCTGTACCACTACAGTAAATATGTATTTATAACTGTTACAAAGTTACTTTCACATATGAACTGTAATATATTGAAGACTTCTGCAGATCAGCTTCAAGCTCAGAGCATTTCAAACTATATTTCTCTACTACTCACTTGATTGGTTTTGGCCTCAGAAGGTATGTTGACATTACTCTGGCTCTGCAAGAGGCCCTGTGTTAGGACATTGAAGTTAGAGGACATTGTAACCACTCCTAAACTAAACTATCCAGCAATAATTTAATTAAATGAGAGGGAATGCAAATTGTAAAATTATACTCTACTAAACTGTAACTGAATGTGTCTGAGCTTGACTTTCCTATTGGTGAATCAGAAAATGACTGCAGCTACAGCCCCACCACACAAAAAGAGTGGAAAGACAACTATTTTAACCAAGAACTTACTTTTGCCATTTTACAAAAACACATGACTGTTTAAACACAATAATACAAAATCTACCAGAAAGGAATTCTTGCAAGTGAGGGGCTGTAAAGTGTGACCTTTGTTAGCTTCACAGTAAATATGTTTCTGAAGAGGGCTCCCAATCTGGGAGTTTATCTATGACCAGAGTTTTCTAGGGTTACAACCCTTCCTCATGCCTCTTATGGACCACTTCTTTCTACCAGATGAGAAGCTAACTCTAATTCTCTTATGTCATTCAGAGCAGCCTTTTTTCCCTCCCAAGGATGTTTACTTGAAACTCGGGGCTTAGTATGTTATGGATCACAAGCTGCCAAGACCTGCTCAGAGAAATGGAAATTTGCTTCTTAATTGGAACAACCATGTTGTGATATATTTAAAGAAAATATTTCCTAACACCAAGAAGAAAGTATTCTTATGGCTAGATCACACTGACTAAAGTTATATTTCATTCATTATGTAGATCAAATCAAATCATGCAATGTCACTATTTTTCCTTTGTTCAAAATGATCTTTAGAAAATTCTTTAGGTTTTGCCATAGGGTGTGTGTGCTTGCCAGAGAGACAGAGAGTAAGACAGAGAGAGGGAAAATGAGAAATCACTCCCCCCAGAAGTAATGGCCACTCCACAATCCCTTCTCCTCCCATTTCCTCTTGGGATTTGGGCATGTGTGCACACATGTCTGGCATGATTTTCAAGTCACTGGGTCCAGTACTCAAACTGCAGTTGATAAGTAGGAGTCTAGCACCTTAACCACCTGCCACCTACTGGCACCCAACACACATATGATTTTATTATATCATATTAAAATGGTTAAAAAATAGCTTTATCAAATTATTATGTTAAAAAAGAGGACGTTTCCATTAACTTTACCAAAATTATTAATATTATCATTCATAATAATATTAATAAATTATTACCTTGTTGATAGTAAAACCTTTTTTTAAAGAATTATTTAATTTAATTTATTTATTTACTTTAATTTGACCAGAGAGGGACAGAACAAGAGCAAGGGAGAGAGAGAGAAAGTGAGAAAGCAAGCCGCCAGGTCTGGGACTCAAACCACAGTCAGCTGTGTGGGAGTCCAGTTCTCTTAACCATCAGGCCACCTGTCAGCCCCAGGTAAAATCTTTTTTTAACAAATAAATAATATCAAGACACATTCTAATTCATTTTTTTTTGTAGGGGCACATTTGGTAGCTAGTTTATTCTTAAATATTATAATTAAAATAGATACTTGTCAGGGCCAGCAGTTGGCATAGTAGTTATGTCACTGGATTCCCACATGGTCGACTGTGGTTTGAGTTTTGGACCTGGTGTCTTTAAATGCATGCCGAGCATGTGTGTGTATGTGTGCCTAAGATCCCAGGAGGAGAATGGAGAAAAAGGGATTATGGTGTGCCCATTCCCCCCCCCCCACCAGGGGTGATTCAATTTTCTTTCTTTCTTCCTTTTTCTTTTTCTTCTCTTTCTTTCTTTCTTTCTTTCTTTCTTTCTTTCTTTCTTTCTTTCTTTCTTTCTTTCTTTCTCTCTTTCTCTTTCTCTTTCTCTTTCTCTTTCTCTTTCTCTTTCTCTTTCTCTTTCTCTTTCTCTTTCTCTTTCTCTTTCTCTTTCTTTCCTCCATTTGTCCATTCTCTCTCTCTCTCTCTCTGGCAAGCACACATGACCTATAGCAAAAATCCCTTACCCCTACCCCCCCCAAAGAAAAATAGATACTTGAGAAAAGATAGGCCGTGCCAATAGAGAGAAATTAAAGCATCTTTAGCAGACTGGTGGGGATGGTAAGAGTCATAAGTTAAAACCACGGAAACTGAGTTCAGTGGTATAAAAGTTTAAATGATAGCATAAGGCTAGGTGGCTATCTCAATCTGATCTGGATCTATAGTTGCAGAATTACACGAGGTCAGAAGTGGTGTACGCAGAGCCCAGGTTGTGGTGACATTTAATAATAAGAAAAATTTAGAGTAATCAAGTTTGTGGTTGGTCTTGTCAGTCTATTTGCCCTTCCAAATCCATTTTCTCCCCTTATTTGTACTGCATTATGTAAAATGACTTTTTTTTGGGGGGGTGGGAGATTTTTGCTCTATGGTACATGTGCTCACCAGAGAGACAGAGAAAGACACAGAGACAGAAAGTGAGAAATCACACTCCAGGGACAACGGCCGCACCTCAATCCCTTCTCTTCCATTCTCCTGCAGGGATCCTGGGCACACACACACACACACACACATCCAGCATGAGTTTGAAGTTGCTGCGTCCAGGACTCAAACAGCAGTCAGCCATGTGGGAATCTAGTGACATAAATGCTATGCCATCTTCTGGTCCTAAGGTGGCATTTATAGACTGAAACATTAGGGCTTCTTTCCCTTCTGTTTTCCCATGTTTCCCCATAGAAAGCACCAATAGGAGATGGAAATGTGAAAAGAGAGGTAGCAAGGGTTTTTTTCTTGTCCCCACTCTTTGTCTATAGAAGAATTGTTTTGACTAATAGGAATAACTAGTAAAGGTTGAATAGTTGAAGACAGAGAAGGCAAGGAACTAATAAATAGAGAAGATCTGCAGCCATGGGCCTCTGGGTGGCCTATTTCCAAGGCTTCTAAATCTCTACTGCCTTCATTAAAACAACATTTTTTTTTCTTGCCCTTTCAATTCTCATATAGTAATGGCTTCTTAACAATATTCCATTTCCTGGGTACTTCACGAAAACTGGCTGTTTCTTAAATCTCTCCATAGTTTCATTTAACTATCCCCCTTAATATCACAGTGTGCCATCTCTTCTCTGCCAGAACACTGATGGAAACTGGACAATCTGCTTGGTTTGAAGAAGAGCCTAGAAGCACTCAAGAGTAGTTGAGCTGGGAGTAGTTTCTTTCTTTCTTTCCTTCTTTTTTTTTTAAAAAAAAGAGATTTTTGTTACAGGGCATGTGGAGTTGGCAGAGAGACAGAAAGTAAGGATTATCCTTCAGGACAGATTGTCATGCTGCAATCCTTTCTCCATGCTCTTCTTGTGGCTTTGGGCATGCACACACAGGTGCCTAGCATAAGTTTCAAGCCACTGGGTCTAGAACTTGAACCATGGTCGACCACATAAGAGTCCAGAGCTTTAACTACTACACCACCTATTGGCCCCAGGACTGGCTTCTTGAATAGTAGAGTGGTAGAGCAATAGACTTGTTCTTAGACAAAACAATTACTTCACTGGAAAAAAAATGTGTGTGTGTAAATGTGTGTATAATTGCTGTTTCTTAAAATTGTTTGGCAGGCATACAGCCTATTTGAGAAGGATTCCTTTTTTTTTTTTTTTGAGAGGTTTTTGCTATAGGGAGCATGTGCTTGCCAGACAGAGAGGGACAGAGAGACAGAAAGTGAGAAATCACCCCCCCCCAGGGGGATGGCCATGTCGCAATCCCTTCTCTTCCATTCTCCTCTCAGGATCTTGAGCATGCACGCACATGCGCTCGGTGTGAGTTTTAAGCCACCGGGTCTGGAACGCGAACTGCGGTTGACTACGTGGGAGTCCAGCGACACAGCCACCACGCTAACTGCTGGTTCCAAGGATTCCTTTTTCTTTTTTTTTTTTTTTCTTTTTTTTTTGAGAGGTTTTTTGCTATAGGGCATGTGTGCTCACCAGAAAGACAGAGAGACAGAAAGTGAGAAATCAGCCCCCGGGGGGGATGGCCATGCTGCAATCCCTTCTCCTCCACTCTCCTCTTGGGATCTTGGCCACACACACCCAGGCATCTGGTGTGTGTTTAAGCCACCTGGTCCTGGACTCAAACCATGGTCGACTACATGGGAGTCCAGCGACACAGCCATTACACCAACTGCTGGTCCCATGAGAAGTATTCATTTAAAAAAATAAGTAAATCTACCTAATCTTGGTAAGAACTGAGCCACTGGCATTTGAGCCATAACTCATCCATTGACAGTGTAGCAGGCTAAAAATTCTGTGCCTAAACATCTCTGTCTCAAATTGTTTGTAGGGGAGTATTTCTTTAAGAAGAGGTTAATCAAAAAGACCAGGGGCTGCTGCTTCCCTCTGAAACAAACTTAGAAAGCAAGAGTGTCACTCTATGAAAAGCAACCCACTATTTTTATTCCCAGATCCCATGAAGTGGTATAGATATTTTCAGGAGAGGCAGACTATAAAAACAAAGAGCTCTTTAGGGACTTTTATTTAGCTCAGAGGGTAAAGAGTTCCACACCTTAGAGAAGTATGGGAACCAATAGAGATTTTGCTAGAGAGTAATTATGAGGGAAATTAAAGCTTCATATACTTATAGAAATAAGTAAAATAGCAAAGCAATCTGAAATTTTTTAGAGAAAATCAGGAAAATGGTCAGCCAAAAAAAGCTGTCCAGGAATTATAAGCAACCCCAGGGACTTGGAAAGGTGTGCATAAGCACTAATTTGCACCTAATCTGGAACATTCAGAAGAGAGTATGGTACAGATTTGATGACATTTTCAAGTCACACACTGATGCACCAAAAATTACAGAAGCCAAAGTGATATAAATAAGAGTTTAACCACAGTTTCTGACCAAACACCGACTGAACAAAAAGCAATGATAGACCAGGGATGACTCAGGAAACAAGGCTTACCTCATCCCTGACAGTCTGAAAGACTGTGAATGCCAAAGGCTCTGCCTTTTCAGGAGGGATTATAGAGAAAAAAGTTTAAGCTAGTAGTCTCTGGTTGAATATGGAGCAAAAATGACAAATTTACAAAATGGTGAGAGCATCTTCAAAGCCACGTATACCCAAAGATAGAGAGCAAACATGTGACATCCTGAGGGAGCTCCAGAAACCTTTTAATCAATAAATGTCATGCTGAAGCAGAGAAGATCCCCAAAATAGTTAGACTTGAAGATATAAACAAGAAGGAAATGTTAAGCAGGAATATCAGAGGGTGCACACTGGAAGGAATGTTGCCTTTACAGTGTTGGTTCATCCAAGTCATTAATTATATATTGATAAATAAATGACCAAGCAAACAACTGAATTACTCCAGAGGTTTGGGAGAATGAATTTCCAGAGTTGCTATAATATGTTATCTAAAATGACCAATTTGCAACAATAATAATTGCAAAAAATATATAAGAAAACATGAGTCACACACAAGAGAAAAAGCAGGTAATAAAAATTTCTTTAGATGGAACACAGATGTGGACATAGTAGAGACTATGTCCAAGCAGTCATTGTACAGTAAATATGCTCAAATAACTAACAAAAACAATGACTAAATGATTAGTAAGTTTTGAGAATAGTGTTTCACCAAGTAGAACATAACAATAAAGAGAAAAATCACACAGAAAAGGAAATACCAGAGTTGATAAATACAAGAATATAATAAAAATTCCTGGATTGACTGAAGAATAGATTTGAGCTGGCAGAAGAAATAATCAATGAAGTAGAAAGTAGATTTTAAAAAATTATACGACCTGTAGAACAAAGGGAAAGAAAGATAGGAAAAATAAACAGAAACTTGGAGGAATGTGGGACATAATTAAGTGCACCAACATCCATGCAATGGGGTTATTAGAAAAGAAAAAGGGACCATACAACACTGAATAATTAATGCATGAATAATTTCTACAATCTTCCAAAATTTGATGAAAATATTCATCTATATCTAAAAAAAAAACTCAATTAGCTATAAAAAGGAGAAACACAAAAGATTCACACTCAGATACATGAGAGTAAAAATTCTGAATGACTAAGACAGAAATTTTTTTGAAATCAGCAGGAAAAACAATGACTCATCACATACAAGGAACCTCAATTAGATTAACAACTGACTTCATATTAGAAACAGTGGACACTGGAATGTAGTTGGATGACTCATGTAAAGTGCAGAAAGTGGGCACAGCAGGTGGCATGATGGTTATGGAACTGGACTCCCACATAGCCAACAGTTTTAGTCACAGATTAATGACTTGAATATCACTCTGGGTGCATGTGTGTGCATGCCCAAAGTCCTGAGAGAAGAATGGAGGAAAAGATATTGGGGCATGGCCCTCCCACTTGAGGGAGTGATTTCTCATTTTCCCTCTCTCTGTCTCATGGTGAGCTTAAAAACATTATGGCAAAAACCTATACCAAAAATTAAATGAAGTGCAGAAAATAAAAAAATGTCAATGAAAAACTATATATCTACCAAGAATATCTTTCAAAAATTAAAGGAAAGAGCCTCCTAGGCTAGGGGTTAAGGGAGTCAGATCTTTCATGGACAATCGTGGTTTGAATCCTGGCTGTAGCAGTTTAAAAAAACATATTGAGTACATGCATGTTCAAAATCCCAACAGGGTGGAGAAATAGAAGAGAAAGGATTGAGCCATGACCATGCCTTATTGGAGAGTACTTTCCCCCTCTCTCTGTTTCTCTCTGGCGAGAGCACATGATCTCTGACATTTAAAAAAAATGAAAAGGAAAGGAAAATAAAGAAGTTTCCAGATAAACAATATCTGAGAAAATTTATTGATACCAAAATCAGAGAACTATACCACAAGAAAAAATAAATACATGTAAATATCTCCTATAAATTTAGATGTAAAACTCCTTAACAAAGTATTAGCAAATGAAATTAAGGAAGATCTAGAAAGAATTAGTTAACATCTAAAAATTGATTAGTAAACTATCATATTAATGAATTAAAAAAACATGTGATCATTTCAACAGGTACAAAGAATATATTTGATGAAATCCATTATCCCATTATTAATAAAAACAAAAATTTACGAAAATAGGACAACTTCTCAACTTGATAAAGAACATCTATGAAAAAATCTAAGTTAACATTATTCTTAATAGCAAAAGACTGTAACTTTTCTTCTTAGTAACAGAACAAAGTTGTATGTTTTTACCATTTTATTTAATGTTCTGCTGTAGATTTCAGCCAGGACAATTTAGGAGGAAAAAATCTGAGATAGCAAAGGAATAAATAACTCTATCTCTATATGCAGGTGACATTATTTTATATATAGAAAATGCCAAGGTAATGACTAAAAAAGCTGCTGTCCCTAAAAATAAATTCAGCAAATAGGATAAAAACAAATAGACAAAATACAATATTAGAAATTAACATTATAAAAATAAAAAATTAAATTTCCTTAATATTATAAAGAGCAAAAAGTGTTAATGATTTTGAAAAAAGAAGTTTAAAACTGGCACACATAAGCCCAGCCTTGTTGGCATAGTGAACAGCAAACTCAACTGCAGTGTTGGAAGCCACATGGCTGACCAGTGGTTTGGAGTCATGGATCAGTTGGAAAATATGTGGGTTCAAGTCAGTGTACCCAAGCATCTGACAAAATTTTAAAAATTACATTGACAACTATACTATTAAAATAAATTAATGATTCCATAACATAAGCATGCTTTGAAAAAAAAAAAAGTATCGTACCCCACAAAGATGTACAATGATTACTTGTAAACCAGCAATTGTCATTTCAAGATAAAGAAAAAAATATTTTAAAATATAGATATACTGTAATGAAGTGGTGATTAGATATAAATAAAAATATAAATGGAAAGAAAATTTAAAAAGTGGAAAGATATTACAAGTTCATGAATCAAAAAATTTGAAGATGACAACATCCCCCAAATTGAACTATGAATTCAACATGGTGCAAAGAAAGTCTCTGGTTTTTTTTTATTTTTCCAAAAAATTGACTAGTTGTTTTTAAGAAATCTATATGGAAATGCAAGGGGTAAAAATAGAGAAAACCACTTTTATTGTTTAAAAGATAGTCAACATCTTTTGTCATAAGGGAAATGCATATCAAAACAATGAGCTACTTTTCCATCCTCCTTCAGATGGCTAGTATCTATACATAAAGAAACTCAAAGTCGGAGTACTAATGCTTTTTCATTTAAAGAATTACTATAAAGAAACATTAATCAATAGAGGGTAGTTTGCTGTAAGGGTAGACTTACAGACTTATAAAACTGAACTGAGAGTCCAAAAATAACTCAAATATTTACAGTCAACTGGTTTCTGAAAAGGGCATCAAGACTTATTTTATTTTGTTGTTTTTGCTATAGGGCATGTATGCTAGCTGGAGAGAGACAGAAAGAGAGAGAGAGACAGAGAAAGAAACGATCCTGAGAGGATGGTCACACTGTATTCCTTTCACTTTCATTCTCCTCTCAGGGTCTTGAGCACATATGCACATACTCCTGGCTTGACTTCCAAGCCAGCAGTCCAGGGCTCCAGCTGCCCATTTGGTCATGTGGGATACAGCTGCCTTAATCTCTTTGACACTTGCTGTCCCCAAGTGTCAAGACAATTTAATGAGGAAAAAACTGTCTTTTCAAGAAATGATACTAAAAACCTAGATACCCATGTACAAAGAATGAAGTAGAACTCCTACCTCACACCATATACAAAAGTAACTCAAATGGATGGTAAGTCTAAATATAAGTGCTAGAACTTTAAAATTCAGAGTGAACCTAGGCTCTGTGTAGGCAATTATTTTTAGCCATGACATCAAGAATAAGTGACAAATGGCAGCTAGCAGGTGGTGTGGTGGTTAAGGGCTCTGGACTCCCACATGGCTGACTGCAATTTGACTCCCAGCCCTGGCAGCTTGCTTTCTCACGTTCTCTCTCTCTCTCTTTCTCACCCTCCCTCTCTGTGCAAACTTAAATAAAGTTAAATAATTATTAAAAAAAGAATAAGTGACAAATAAAAAATAGCTATATTAGACTTTATCAAAGTTAAAATACGGGCTCAGTGGTGGAGCAGTTCCATGCTGCTGAAGTAATGTTGGCTATATATGGTTGGTTGAGGGCTCATATTCCTAGTCTAACTGTACATACCCAGCATGTGCACCCATGATTCTGGCTAACTGAGAAGGCTGTGACAGAAAAGATTGAGGCATGAGACCATTTGAAGAAGATTGTCTCTTTTACTCTGTTTCCTATACTCACAAATAGGTAAACTAAAAAAAAAAAAATGTTGTACTGTAACTTATACATCAAGGAAATGAGACCTCAACAGTAGTGGTGCTCTCATAAAGCAATGCTCTGTGATTCTAGACCCCATGTCTGGATGTATCCCTGTATACACCCAGTGCATGTGTGTGTGCCTGTCATCTAGGCTGATAAGGTTGGGGTAGAATATAGCATTTTGACCCTATTGGAGGTACTGATGTCTCTTTCTCATCCTTCCTGTCTGTCTTTCAGGCACATGAAAGAAATAAAAGATAAAAAAAGAAAGATAATTCAAAGAATGGGTAAAAATATTTGTGACATATCTGATAGTAGACTGTATACAGAATACATTAAGAAAACATATCTTGGGAACCAGCAGACAGCATAATGGTTATGTTGCTGAACTCTCATGTAATTGACCACAGTTTGAGTCCTCGACCTGGTGGCTTAAACCTCATGCCAGTCGCATGTGCATGCATGCCCAAGATCCTGAGAGGAGAATGGAGGAGAAGGGATTGTGGCATGGCCATCCTTCTTGCATGTGATTTCTCATTTCTTGACTCTCTGTCTCTCTGATGAGCACATGTTTCCTATAGCAAAAATGTCCCTCAAAGCAAAACCAAACAAACAAAAACAAAACAAAAACAAGAAAAGAAACACATCTCAGTAATAATAATAATAAACATTAAAATTAACAAAGGGTTGGAATAGACATGTTCAATAAGAATAGGAGAAGATAGTCAACATCTTTAGTCATGGGGGAAATGCATATCAAAACCATGAGCTACTTCTCCATCCCCATTCAGATGTCTAAAAACTACAGACCATAACACATCTTGGTGATGAGGCAGAGAATCTAGAAACCTCTTTCATTGCTAGTGGGAACATAAAATGGTACAGCTACTTTGGAGAAGAGTTTAGCAGTTATTTAAATTTTTAGAAATAAATTTACTATATCATCTGGTAATTCTACTTCAGTATATTTATCCCAGTGAAATGAAAACATATGTCCACACAAAGATGTGTACATGAATGTTTAGCAATGTTATTCATAATAACCAAAGTATAGAAAAACTCAAATCACAAGAGATAAACAATAAAAGGGTGTTATTTGGCAATTAAAATAGGAAAAAGTTCTAATACATGCTTTAACATGAATCAAGCTTAAAAACAGTATAGTAAAGGAAATAAGCCAGTTAAAAAGATCCATACTTATAATTTTGCTTCTATAAGGTGTTTTCATTTACTGTATCTTTTTTTTTGAGTGGTTTTTGCCACAGGGTGTGTGCGCCTGCCAGACAGACAGAGAGAGACAGAAAGACAGAAAGTGAGAAATCACCCCTGAGGGGGAATGGCCACACCACAATCCCTTAATCCCTTCTCCTCCATTCTTCTTTCGGGATTTTGGGCACACACGCACATGCGCCTGGCGTGAGTTTTAAGCCACCAGGTCTGGGACTCGAACTGCAGTCGACCACAAGGGAGTCCAGCAATATAGCTCTTACACTAACTGCTGGTCCCTGTATTTAATGTAATGAAGCATTTATATTTCAAGCATATAGAAATATATACTTATACAGTATAGATTAGTGGTTTCTGAGGATCAGGGTGGGAAGGAATGGATAGTGACTACTTCTATTGGGAACATGTTTTATATTGGGGTAATAAAAAAAGTTCTAAATGTAAAAATTTATTAATTAAAATTTTTGATGATTGAACAATATGTAAATATATAAAAAATTGAATGGTATACATTCAATGTATAAATTTTATGGTATGTGAATTGTAACTCAATAAAGTTGCTTAAAAATAGTAATACAGCAGATTCTTGACCCTGAGGAGAAAATCTGGTAAGGTTTCTGGAGACTCAGTACTACAGTCATGTGAATACAATATTCTCTAAGAAACTAAAGCATTTAAACTATTATTTTATTAAACTTTATTTATGATATATTTTTTTTCAGTTTGATCAGACAGAGAGAGAAAAAGAGGGATAGAGAAATGAGAAAGCAAGCCAGGTCCAGGACTTGAACCACAGTCGGCCATGTCAAGTCCAGTGAATTAATCACCATGCCACCTGCCAGCCCCAAGAAACTAATGTTTTATAAAGAAAGACAGAAAAAAAAATTAAGGGACCCAAAATGGAAAGAAGTTCACTGATTATAATGTATATGGTAATGTCTTGGACCAGACCGATATGCAATGTGTTCATGATGGGAGATGGGAAAATCAATTGTTATGCTATAATGATACACGGGGATTGAATGTTAATTTAAAAAAAAATGTTATGTACTTTTAGAGTAAGTCTTGCCCTGACTTCTAGGACTAATTAAGGAAATACTCAATATTTACAATTATTCCTTTTGTTTCCATGTAAAATATAAGTGAAAATTATTGTTTTTCAAATGTCTCTAGATCTTAGTAGACTTTTGGTCATAAATGAAGTGGAATAAATTTTTTTTCTCTTATAAAAGAAAATGTTTCTCTTGTTGTCTAAATTAAACATTGCTGACTAGTTAAAAAAAAAGAGAGAGAGAAAATCCATTGTATATTACCACTAAGTGTGGAGATGAGAAGAAGCTGTAGTTTCCTGGGTCTTCATAAGTGTAGGAGTTGCTCCAAGTTAAACTTACTGAATTAAGACTCTTACATTGGCAGCACCCAATAAACTAAGACTCTCAGTACACATGCTTCTGTGTAGTCTCACTCTCTTAAATTTATGCTGACCATGTGGTCTGCTTTGATCAATACAATTTAGTGGGATTGGGGAACAAGTAACACTTAGCCAGTTCAGAACTTAAGCCTTTATAAGGCTTGAGAATGTCTACTCTTACATTCATGGAATTCAGCTGCCATGATATGAGGTGGAAGTAAAACCAGGAAACCCCACTGAACTTCCACTTAATACAGAAGTTAATTATTATTTATCTGTTTGGTAACATACAACATGCAATTTTGGATTTTAAATAAAATATTCATATCATAGTGAAAAGATTCAAATATGTTTCATTTGATAAAAACAAACTCTGAATTTACCTTCTTTTTATCACCCATTCAGTTAATGAACACTTACAGAAATTCTTACTTTGTCTTAGGCAATGTGCCAAGAATATGTTAGATGCTTGAATAGAAGGATGATTTCACCCACTACAGAGACATTGGTTTAAGGAGTTATGAATATTTCATGTGAGATACACAGTGGCCTGAATTAGCCGTGGAGATGAAGAAAAGTGGACAAGTTTGAAAGACGAATATTTTGGAGGTGATGTAAAAGGGTCTGGCTAACTAAATAGATGTTACATGACAGAGATAGGAGAAATCAAAGTTAATACTTGACTTTCTAGATTGGGGAAATGATAGCATTAGAAGTCAGTTGATTTGTTCTGTTTTGTTGACTTTAAGATCTTTCGGATAGCTAAGAAAGATGTTTACAATGGAAGTGAAAGTAAAGCTTATATAAAAGACAAGGGTTGGAATTACAGTTTGCAGTACAAATGTACATTAATCTATGAAAATGGCTAATATTGCCCAGATGATATTATGAATAGGGAAGAGGGTTTGAGAGAAGTACAAGGACATCTGAAGACATAGCAGAGGAAGATGAGACCACCAAAGAAGGTAAATAGCAGACAGAAGAAACAGCAGAGCTGGAGGCATGTGACCATCACAGACTCTGTCAAATGCTTCTAGGGGAGTACACAAAATGAGGACCATGAGCTATAAAATGGTTTTACAAATGAGCCAAACTGAAAAAAAGCAAGTTCAGTGAGATTAATGTGATTTCAATAAATTGAGGGAATGAGAAGATGCTGGGAAGTATAATGAGCATAAAAAATACTGTTTAAAAAATATTCTTTAAAAGATTGGTTGGGGGAAGGATGTAAAGGGGTTGTGGGTGGAGATGGTGTGTTTTTTCTGCCCAATGTACACGCAATAAGATTGCATTATCTGTAGAGAATGCATAAAACAATACTAAAATCAACTAGTTTTCGCTATCACCATGTGCACACACGCAATTCAATGATAAAATGCTAATTTCTGTCAGAGCAGACCACTTAACTCCATGTTTCCTGCTAACACCATTGGGAAAAAAAAAGGCAGGTGAGAATTCAAAGTGGAATTTGGGATTTGTTTAAGTTGTTATGAGAAGGAAACTGTGCACAGATTCTGATGTGACCAACAGTCATAACATTTCTCTCAGTCTGCCCAAGCTTTAGTTGAGTTTCTTCCTGTCTTTCATCCCACCTCCCTCTCACCCTGTCCTTTTCAGCATCTTTATAGTACAACCATGAGGGTTCTCTGTTTTCTTCACTTAGAGCATTTACTTGGGAAATGTCGTAATTGAAAAATTGTTCTCTGCCCCTTAGAGATGTGAACTTTTTAAAAGCATCTTGCTGGTTTTATGACCTGAATCTGTATTTCTTAAGTACATGGGAACAATCTATTTGAAATGTAATCGTCAATGAAGATAGAACCATTATCTCCCACTCCTTGTATGAAAGTAAAAACCTAACTTTGACTGGTAGTGCTTCAGGTTAATAAAATTACCTCTGTTATGAAGACATCAGAAAGGTTACTTTTCCTTTAAAGGCCAATTAGCAAACACAGCTCACCTATGACACCCTGCACCCCACTTCTAGCTTCTAGAAATTCTTGTACCCTTTGTTTCAGTGGAGTTGTTAGCACTGTGTTCTGGTCTCTCTTTCCTGGATACAGTAGCTTCTAATAAAGTTTTCTTAACTGTTCCATTTCACTCATGCAATTTTTGCATTGACAGCTAGGATGGCATGAGAAGAGGAGGTAGATTCAGGAAGCTAAATATATAATCAATAAAACAGAGCTATAAAAAAAATTCCGGAGGGGCCGGCAGGTGGAGTGGTGGTTATGGGTGCTGGATTCCCACATGGCCAACCACGGTTCAAATCCTGGACCTGGTGGCTTTCGTTCTCACTTTCTCTCTCTTTTGTCTCTCTCTTTCTTTCTCTCTCTCTGTCCCTCTCTGGTCAAATTAAAATAAATAAATGAATATACAAATAAATCAAGTTAAATAAAAAAAAATCTTTAAAAAAAGGAAAAAATAATCAAGAAAAAGATAACAGATATGTTGAGTCATGTGCTTTAGCCTAGAGGGAAGCCATTCCATGGCTTGTAATCTACTGCATATTCTTATGGTATTTTAAGATTGAGTATATTGTTCTCTGTTTAGGAGCATACAATGACATTCTTATTCTTTCACAAGAAAGTGACTACTTTCACATTATTACGTTATTCATCTAAACTTAACTAACAATGTATCAGGGGCATTTGTAAAATTTTGGTCACAATTTTTATCATCCCAAAACTCTAAAAAAATTTGTTCTGGGACAACATTTGCATATATCACAGCTTTTACATAGAAATGGTTAGTATTTATTTCATTGAATTGAATCCATTTTAGTTGAAATATAATTATCAAATATCAACACTATTATATCTCAGACTAGCAAGGAAAATTATTAATTGAATTAAGGCTTAATGTTATTTTCTTCATTATTTAACAATAAAAGACTCATTCAGATATTTTTACTCAATAAAAGAAGGAATTTTCTAATAATTAGTCTTTCTAGCAATGGAATTGTTTACTTTTCAATGGAATAAAACCTCTGTTCTTAGAAATGCCAATAAATTCAAGGAAAGGAAAAAACGTGACAGAGTCCCTTGTATTTTTGCTGGTTCTATTACTTTCTGTGTGTGAATTGAATGTATTATCTATATTTATTGGGCTACAATTTGCTTATAATTCATTTACTGGTATGTTATAAAGTTCAATTAAGCTTCTATATAGCTTGTTTTGAAAATATAAATGAATATGTGAACTGCATCTTATCAGTAGTTATTATAAATTTATTTACAAATAGGCTATTTTATGTGATAATGTTAAATAATACCCTAGTCATAATATTTACCTTTCCAAAGATACATAAAGCTTATTTCTAACCACTATCAATGTCAGATAGACATTAGAGAGAGATGCTATCAAGCACTCATCTCTAACTTCTTTTTCTAGTGTTTTCTGGAAGTGTAGTGGAAGAGAGGTTCTGAGAGTTACTGGATTCTCTTCATCATTTGGTACTTCCATACTCTTATATATGTCACTCAGGGCTGAGTAAGTAGAAGTGGTCATATTGCTTCCAAAAGCATTTTCATATTGCTGAATATGGAAGTACTCCCTTAAGGCTATAGAGTTTATGACAACTATAACAATTGATGCTCTCTAATAATTACACTTGATTTTTACTTTGGAAACAGACTACATTGCACCTTCCAGCCAGCTCTTTAAATTGGGAATATGCAATTTGAGCAGGAGAACATGAGTGATGATTTAACCTTCAATTAGTGTTGAAAGCATCCAATTTTAAAATTACTTCTATGGAAACTGCATGCCCTTTCTACAACAGATAGAAAACATGCTATGACACTCAATTATTGGAGTGTTGGAAAAGTTATGACATATTTTTCTATGCGAAATTTATTTTCTAATGACCCAATAAAAATAAGAATTAAGATGTAATATACATTCATAAAGAGCCAGGTGCTTGGTTTTAGATGTAAATAGTGTTGGAAGGGATACTCTGATACAGTGAAGGATGAGGAAAATCGTTTCCTGAAGGACAGTGTCCTTGGGGCCATTTTGTCCTTTAAGAAGGAGATAATCATAAGCATTAATTATACTTAGGAGACTCAGGTGTATTAGATAATATATTTTAAAACTGAAGCTTGTAACAATATTTAATGCTTCCAAATAAGGACCAAACACCTCATCCCTTCCCTTCTGTTCATAGCTCTAGAATTTGTCTGGAATTTGTGTGCTTGGCTGATTTGAGTACTAAAACCATTAGAATTCTAAAATGAAACTTAATATATTAACTGTTTTATGGTAAAGTTAGCTACACATCTCTACTGTGGCCATTCGTATATTATATAGACTTTTATAGATCATTATATTTTTCCACTCAAAGTAGTCATTAGGTGTGGCCATGTACCTACTTCACTAAGGACATTAACATTAAATTCCTTCCACGTACTTTGGTAGTGTTGATGGGAGGGTATAATGTCAGGTGGTAAAAGCTAATTTTATTTTCATAAAAAAAAAAAAAACAAGTTATGAAGTATTTCTCTAAGTTTTCAAAGGAAAGAAATAAGAACACTTATATTTATGGATTTTATGATGAAAACTTAAAATAAATGTTACAAAAGATTAGGTTTGGGGCTTCAGATCTGGTATTTGATATTAGTTACCCATATCCTTTCTCTTTATGTAAAGATGGCCCATAAACCCAATATGCTTTAATTATTGTGAGTAATATATAAATATATATCTAGATAATAGTATTTAATAATCTGTAATAAATTATTATTTTTCTGTTATCTGTTCATAATTTCTATTTATTTTAGTAACCTCAAAGCCAGAGACTGTTGAAGTTAAAGAAAATTCATGTTTATATCATGAACTATTTTTCTTTTATTCCAATGATATAACTATTTTAACCTTATTTCTGCTATGTTATGAATTTATTCTGGTATTTTTGTTGTGGTCTATTTGCAAGTATATATTCTAGGCTTACTTCCTTCTGTATTTAAATGCGTGATTAAATCATTTTATGAGTATACAGCCACTTCCAAAACTTTTTATTATGCTAATTTAAGACATTACTTTCTATTTAAATTGTGTAATTTGATACTAAACAGTCCTTGTCTTCTGTTTGTTAGGAAGAAAAACTAGTAAGAGACATAGGAAAGAATTCAAAAGGGGATATGGTACTCAAAGAAAATTTTGAAAAAATTTGAAATGAAGGCACAAATTTTAATCCAGCTCACTAAATGGCCTCATGAGCTTTGAAAGAGCCATCTCGTATTAGTTAAGAGAGAGAAGGAGTACTATGGGAAGACTCTTGAATATGCAAATTAACCAGTATTAATTAGCTCCAGCAGCCATATATTTTAAGTTTAAGTGTTAGAACTTAGCTAAGGCAATAAGACCAAATCAGGCCTCAGTAATTTACATTTTTATAGTTCTTCCTAAAGCAATCTAGGATTGACTGTTATTGCCAAAAGAGGGCATCAAGTAGCATGTAAAATGTACTGCACTGTAGGCTGTGCATTTAGTACAATCCCTTGTCGATTTCTGAGATTTCTGCTTAAACTGGTAATATTTTAATAAGGCATACTTTTTCTATGTCATTACACTATGGAAATAGGATGTCTGAAATCAAGCAACATTTGAGATGACGACAGCATGTCATTTTCTTTGACTCTCTTCATTTTCTTGGTTTTCATTTTCATCCCCTTCTGTTTCCTTAAGGCACACACCAAAGTCTCCTTCACAAGCATTTTCCTCAGCTTGACATTAAAGTAAACAAAAAGCCAGGACTGAAACAGACATAAATGCATCCTTATATTTGTTTTTAAGCTGTGTTACTTGAATGCTCTTAGGCGCTGAGTCATCTCTGAAGTTAATGTTTTCCTACATGTAGAGCGTTTGAAATCAGTGAAAACAGTATTTTACTCTTCACGTTGGGTATTTCAAGGATTTAGGGAGGATTTACTTGAAGAGATTCATTTCAGGAGGTAAGAAATTCTGCCTCATTCAGTCTTTCTATATCATTGTAGAACAACTTATTTTGTCCTAGAGAATCCTGCTG
>NW_006203547.1:166493-168857 GCF_000334495.1 Tupaia belangeri chinensis | reverse complement strand
ATATACAGAGGCAAATTTCAGCAATTATCTACCTCAAACGGATAGTGTTAAGAGGCTACACTTCTCTGTTCCAGATAGGCCACTTCCAGGAAGTTAAATCCCTGGGGGAGATTTCAGTGGATGAATTTCTTACACTGTATTTTGAAAAAGGCTTTTTTCATCTCACATTAGTTTCACTATACTTTATGAAGCAGACTCCTTACCACTGAGGCCCCTGAAGTATAGCATCATTTCCCATACACTTGGTTCAATTTACTGCTGATGGGAAAAGGTTAAGTCAACCAGATTTCATAACAGTGGACTGCATAGGATAAATATCAGCCATCAAATAGGTAGTGAGGTCAGCAGAATCACAATTTAAAGCTGTTATGGAAAAAGAATTAGTCATGACTTCAGTCCATGGCACTATGCAAATTGTGGATCATGCTATTCCAGGTAATTTCTTGTCAGCAATCATGTCTGGAGTCCTAAGACAGACAATTCTGCTACTCTTTGTGAGACATATTACAGTTTTCCCAAAAGGGATTTTAAAAAAAATGGTCTAGATTACCTTTTCATCTGTTCTGTCCTAATGAGTACTCCTATCCTCTGTCTTACGAAGGCAGGGCAGACCATTGGAAAGCTCCTAAGGAGTGTCTCAAAATTGAATGAGCACAGAGAAAATATGAATTGCAAGGTCCATTACAATGGTGAACTGCTGGGAGTGGAACCCTGCTTCTCTTGTCTGTTTTGGTAATCTGGAGTAGAAGGCATTATTATCTAAATCAAGTCATAGCAAAATTAGTCATTCATTGGCTACTCTGAAGCAAGCTGCAGTAATCTATTTCCAGTTATTAACCTTAAATTAAAACAATCATAAAGAAAACTTGGCCAGTATTTCACTGTAATGACAGCTAAATTAATCATTTAACCATGTTTTAAGGATTATCTTAGTACAAATGTTATATCTGTCAGAAAGTTATTAAACAAAGAAAGCAGCACTAGCCACTATGTAAAAGTGTCTCTAACCTACAGAATGAACTACCATACAATCTAGTAATTCCACTCTTAGGTATTTACCCAAAGGACAGGAAAACACTTGAACATTCATGCTTATTGCAGTATTATTTATAATAGCTAGGACATGGAATCAACCCCAATGTCCAAAAATAGATGACTGGGTTGAAAATATGTGGTATATATACTCTATGTATTCAGCCACACACACACACAAATGAGACCCTGACATTTGATACAAAGTAGACAAATATGGAAGAAGCAAGCCAGAGTATGAAAGCAGACTTTGTATGTCCCCACACAATCTATACCACATGTCTGCATTCCTTAGCAGAAACTAAAAGTTTGGAAGGTATAGTAGGGAGGGCAATGGTAGATACTAGAGATAAAAGGAGAGGGTTAATATGGAAGTTGGTAAAGGGGGGAGGAGGGTGAGGAACAGGGGGAAAAACACAGTATATTTAATTGTCACAAAATGAAAAGGTATTTGCTGCTGCTGATGTATATGGTAGTGTCTTTGTCTTGACTGATATTTATGCTGGGAAAAGTCATATTGTACACTGTAAAGATGTAGAGTGATTAAGGACCAGCAGTTGGTGTAATGGTTATATCACTGGACTCCCATGTAGTAGACCATGGTTTGAGTTCTGGACCCAGTGGCTTAATCTCAAGCTGGGAGCTTGTACGTGTGTGCCCGAGATCCAGAGAGGACAATGGAGGAGAAGGGATTGCAGCGTGGCCATCTCCCCTAGGGAGCGATTTCTTGCTTTCTGGCCTTCTGGCACGCGCTCCTGCCCTATAAGCAAAAATCTCTCAGGAAAAAAAAAAAAGATATAGAGTGATTAAATGTAAATAATAAAAATAAATAGGTGACTCTAAGTAGCAATTTCAAATTTAGTAATATATTTAAGTCCTAAATATACTTTTTTTCTGTAGCAAACATGTGCACATCTAAATAGCAGAGGTTTCTGAACAGGAACAATTAGTTTTCCCATAAGCTATGAAAGCTTTAAGGACTTTAATTATTAAACTGTTTTTAAAATAGTTTTCCAAGGACCAGCAGGTGACTTGGTGGTTAAGGCACTGTACTCCCACATGGCCAACTGTGGTTCTATCACTGGACTCAACAACTTGAAAATGTGTGCATGTGTACCAACAAAATCCTCAGAGGAGAAGGGACAAGGGATTGTGATGTGGCCAACCACCTTGAGGGATAATTTCTCATTCTCCCTCTCCTGTCTCTGTTTCTCTTCAGCAAGCACACATGTCCTATGACTAAGACCCTAAAAAATTTTTTTTAAAAAAGTTTGTCTATAAATAGTATTGCATTGTTCATAAGTGGAGAATTTTTGAAATTGTTAGGGAAAG
>NW_006203547.1:151668-166482 GCF_000334495.1 Tupaia belangeri chinensis | reverse complement strand
CTTTCACATTCTAGTTACTTCATTTACTTTATATAGTGAGTAAATTCTAAAACATTTTCCATGTTCCTGAGTCTAAGATATGTCTTTTTATTATTTTACATTAAATTATTGTATATCATTACAGCATACAGGATTAATTATCCCAGCATGAATTTTAAAAAATAAAATAGTAAATAATAATAATAATAAAGACATGTCCTTAAAAAACAAACAAACAAAAAACCCTCTGTATTTTGAGTAACAAACGCTACTACTAATAGTATACTGGCTTATGTCAAACAGTGAGCTAAAAGTTTTTCCTAGCTACTCTTTTAAACAGATTAGAGCACAATGTAACTGAATCATTTCTAGCTAGGAAAGTAATTTCTGTTGTACTGGATTGTCAGAAAAGTCATGACACATTTTTTTTTGCATAGAAAAATACATCATGACTTTTTTTGAAAACCCAATAAAATTCTTGTTACACAAATGTTCAAAATTGGCCCACAAATTAGCACCAACACTCTAATTTGAGCTTTTGAGAATGATTTCACATATTGCCCAGCACATTCTGTATACCTCCACTCTACCCCTAGTCACCTCTTTTCACTAGCCTGTGTCAGTATCTGAACATAAGTCTGCCCCACTCAGATTATAAAGTCAGTTGGAAGGTGGGTTCATTTTCGTATGTACATATAGTCCAAAGGAGGGATCCATGGTCTGATCTGTGGAAGTCAGTATGGCCTATGACATTTGACAGAATCTTGAATGGCCAGTAGGTGCTCCTAATATTTGTTTTCACTTGTAGACTTTTCTTTTTTTTTTTTTTTTGGAGAGGTTTTCGCTATAGGGCATGTGTGCTCACCAGACAGAGAGAGACAGAGAGACAGAAAGCAAAAAATCCCCCCCCAGGGGGGATGGTCACGCCGCAATCCCTTCTCCTTCATTCGCCTCTCGGGATCTTGGGCATGCGCGCACATGCGCCTGGCGTGAGTTTTAAGTCTCCAGGTCCGGGATGTGAATCGCGGTCAACTTCGTGGGAGTTCAGTGATATAGCCATTATGCTAACTGCTGGTTCCCCACTTAAAGTCTTTTCAAAAAAATAAATTCTTAATTGTGTTTCCACCACTTCTTCTCCACTTACTTACTCAACTACCTTACAGTTCAACAGTAGAATTAATATTTGATATCTGATAAAGCTCTTTTCTGGTCAGTAATGACCTATGCATTGTCAACATTCATACTATTCCTTTGAAGGCTCTTAGTATTTATTTGCAGACTCTGTGTTGTACTGGTGTGGGTTCCCTCGAAGTTAGATCCTGAGATGGTAATACTATGCAAGAAATTTATGTGAATGATTTGGTGTAAATAATTTATGCAGGAAGTGAAGAAAATACTGGTAAATGAGGAACTTAGGAAAAAGAAGGCAAGCTATGAAGCACACATTATTAAACTAGGTGACACTAGGTAATGAAAACTAGATCTCCTAGAAAAACTGTTGGAAATCGTCTATCAACTATCTTGAAATTATTCACCCAAGAGGTGAGAAGATGAGGCATTTATACACCAAACTTTCAGAAGTCATTGGTTGAGGGATAATTGGTTGAGAGATGGTGAATCTCTAGTGCTTTGGCCAGCGGTAGGCACCTTAGAGTAGCTTAGGCTAGGCACTGAAGTGAGTGTGGCTAAGAATATGGGCAGGGCCCTACAACATTTCTAATACCTACAAGTGACACTGTGTCCTCTTAAATGACACATTTTTCTTTCACAAAAAAGAATTTTATAATTTTTCTCTGTATAACTTCTTTGGATATCTTTAAGGTGGGGATGAACTATAATAGATTTCTATGATTGACTATCATCTTTTTATACTCTTCTTTGGTAGAATCTTAACACATTAATTTTAATTATCACTTCCACACTGATAGCTCCTCAAATTATGTCAAAGTATTTACATACAACTTCCTGAATAACTATTTATCTGATGTTAATTCTTACCTCATGGATAAATTTTATTTTTCAGTTTGCAAAGAACAATTCTATGTTTCTCTCATGTATGACATCTTGTGCTGTGATTTTTAAAATATATCAGTTTTAAAGTCAGATGAGTTACATGAGCTCATTTTCTTGGGAAATTTTTTTTTTTTAAATAACATAAAGTAACCTGCACTGCTTGTCACTGTTTAACCACATTAATAGTTTTAGTTGGAAAAAAAAAAAAAAAACCACTGTAACACAAGCATATTTTATACAACTGGTTACATATACATATTTCCAGAAAACTTGCTGCATTATTATTTCCAATAATTTATTTATCAGTTTACTTGGACTTCGGGATAAATAATTATTTCCAATGAGTTATTTATCAGTTTAACTTGGACTTTGGGGTAAATAATCAAACATCTGCAACTAATGACACAGTGTTTCTTCCTTTATTTTTTTTTCTCATATTACTACGCTGGCTAAGACTTTCCATGTTGAACACAAGTAGTGCTTGTAGGCTTTTGCTATTTTATTGTTAAGATTTTCAAATGTTTTTAGTATGTTCAGTTTATCACCTTTATTTACTAATGTAGGAATTATATTTCCTAATTTCTTACTATTATACTATTGAATTCCTAGATTAACTCATTGTGATATTACATCACCTCTCTTAGACATGGTTTGGTATATTAATATTTTAATATTTATGTTCATGAGTCTTTTCTGTAAATTTTCTTTTAGTACTGTTTTGTCTGGTATAAAATCAATATTAGAAGTGTCACAGAAAATGAATTGTGAGAGTATTCGTATGTTTGGTCCTAAAGAGTGGTAAGCTCCTATGGTTTGGAACCCCTTGAAGAGTATGATAAAATGAGTCCATGCTCTGCCTAGTAAAAAAATAAGCATGTGAACGCAAACATTTTCATACATACTCAGCTTATTGTCCTGGCAGAGATCATCCATTGATCCTTAAGGGTGCCTATCACCCTTAAGGATATAAAAGTAAACTCTTGGTCTAGGTCTAAATTTTCCAGAAATTATTATTAATGTCTGATAGTGAATAAACACTGAACTTTGATTTTTCATTCATTATTAACATTGCATATCATGGGCTCGATCAGCAATTTAGGAAAATAAATACTAAAACTAAGGTAATTCTTAAAAATTTGTAAGAACAAAGTTAAGAGGATGGAAAAATTGTCTAAAAATAAACACAAAACATCTGGAGATGGGCCAGCAGGTGCTGCAAAGGCTAAGGTGACTGGATCTCACATGATCAACTGCACGGTTGCACCCTGGATTTGGAGGCATGAACAAACACCAGGTGTGTATGCATTCATGCCCAAAATGTTGAGAAGAGAATGAAGGAGAAGGAATTGTGGCACGGCCAAGTGAGTGATTTCTCACATTCCCTCTTTGTCTCCAGCAAATGCACATGCCCTAAAACAAACTGAAAAAGGAGAGAGAGAGAGAAATTCCTGACAAAAATACTCTAACACTAGAGAGGGAAAATTAACACAACATGTTATTATTGTTTTGATATTTTGAGATACCAAACAATTCTATAATATTTAGTGTTGTGAAAGATATAGCAAGGACACTTCATATACATGAACATGAATTATAAATCAGTCATCTTTTCAAAGTCAGTTTTTCTGTATCTTTCAAAACTTTTGACCCATAACTCTCCTGTGCTCAAAGATATATGAACAAGCAGATTCGTTGCATTAAATTTTATAGTAGTAAAAACTGTCTATAATTTAAGTTTCTGTCTAATGGAATATTGAGCAACAATTTTAAAGACAAGCATATAGATAAGATATAATTTCATAGATATTAGGATAACTATGGGCATTGATATACTATTAAGAAAAAGTAAAATCTTCACAACGTTTCATTTTAAATTCCTAAACATGTGTGTATATAAAATGTATATACATATATTCATGAATAAAAGTTTGTGATCATTTCGAAAGTCTAAAAATAAACACATTAAAAAGCTTATACCTGAAGAAGAAATGTAATTGACCTACGTCAATTACAGACTTTGTTCTGTATTTTCTGTATATTTTAATACTCTTTACAAGTTTGATTTAGCTATAATTGGTATAATTCAAAGCATATTAAAAGTGAGGGCTGGCTGTATGACTGTATGTTGCTCAAGAGAAGCCAGATCTCCCTTAGCAAGGGAGGTTCAAATCCCCGACCTAGTGAGCCTCAAACATTCTGGGCAGATATGCCAGTACCCCAAATCCAGAGGGCTGGAAAACTGGCGGAAGGGGCTCACAGTGTGATCAAGCCCTGTGGAGGATGCTAGTCTTTCTATTTTTTTTTTTAAGAGACAGTTTTGCCATAGGGTACATGCAGAGAGACAGAAAGAGACAGACAGAAAGCAAGAAATCATCTCCCCAGGGCTATGGCCACACCGCCATCCCTTCTCCTCTATTCTCTTCTTGGGATTTTTGGACACATACACACACACACACACACACACAAACACACACACATGCCTTGAATGAATTTTAAGCCACTGGGTCTGGACTCAAATGCAAAGAATGAAATTAATAGGATGAAAAAAATTGTCTAAAAATAAACATAAAACATGGGCCAGCAGGCACTGCAGAGGTTAAGGTGACTGAATCCCACATGATCAACTGCACAGCTTACACCCTGAACTTGGAGGATTGAAAAAAAAACAAAAAAAAACAAAAAAAAAAAAAACAAAAAAAAAACCACTAGTGGTGTATGCATACATATCCAAAATGGGAGTGGAATTCTGACAACACAACCATCATGTCATCTACTGTCCCTCATCTTTCTGTTTCAATCTTACTTTCACATGCAGAATGCACAGACACTGTATGAATTAAGAAATAAAAGGTGGTGGGAACCAGCAGTTAGCGTAATGGCTATGTTGCTGGACACCCACGTAGTCGACCGCGGTTCGTGTCCTGGACCCGGTGGCTTAAAACTCACACCGGGCACGTGTGCGTGCTTTCCCAAGATCCCGAGAGGAGAATGGAGGAGAAGGGATTGCGGCATGACCATCCCCCCTGGGGGGGGCGTGATTTCTCGCTTTCTGTCTCTATGTCTCTCTCTCTCTCTGTCTGGGGAGTGCACGTGCCCAATAGCAAAATTTTCTCCAAAAAAATAAAATAAAATAAAATAAAAGGTGGGAAAATAGATAAATCCCACTTTATTAAATTATAAATTACTCTTTGTATTGTTCACATGTACTTGTTCCAACTGTTCTTTTGACATAATATACTTATAATTTTGAGCTAATGGACCTGTACAAATTGACTATTATACCTTTCATACCATCATCTAAAATTTATAAATACTTATAATTTATTTTTAAAGAATTATTTCATTTTATTTCTCATTATTATTTATTTAATTTCCTAAAGGGCACTTGCACTCACTATAGAGAGAGAAAAAGAGAGAGAGAGAGGGAGAGAGAGAGAGAATGAGAAAACAAGATGTCAGGTGCGAGATTCGAATCATGGTTAGCCATGTGGGAGTGCAGTGCCTTAACTACCTACTGGGACCCCCAGTACTTATAATTTTAAACATACTCTATGCATTGATATATATATTTGAAAACAGGGCTGCCTAAAATGAGGAATATGATATTTTTAACAATTTTAAGGTTTTTTTTTTCTTCTTTGAGTTTTTTGCTGTAGGGTGTGTGCACTTGCTAGAAAGACAGAGAGAGACAGAAAGCAAGAAATCACCTCCTATGGGGGATGGCCATGTCACAATCCCTTCTCCTCCACTCTCTTCTCAGGATCTTGGGCATACACAAACATGCGCTCAGTGTGAGTTTAAGCTACCAGGTCCAGAACTTGAACTGAGGTTGACTACATGGGAGTCCAGCAACATAGCCATTACGCCATCTGCTGGTTCCAGATCTTTATTTTCTTTAATATACTCTTAGAGAAAATGAATCTGCTAACTTCAAGGATATAATTTTCAGTTTTAGAGAATGACTTAATAACCTTTTTGTTCAATTGCTCTGCAGATGTGTGTTTATATGTATGTGTGAAAGGGCATAATTCTGCATCTGCTTAAAGTATATATAACATTCAAGAAGAGCAAAGGTCTCAGATTCACAAATATCCTTGAGCAACATGACCCAAATTCAGACTTTCAACTCTCTTTAAAATTAGCAAAACTCTCAGGAGCAGGCTAGTCTAAATCTGGAAAAATAAAGGCTTTAGGCCATTGACACACCAAAAGTGTATTTATTTAATATCATTCAATAGAACAGTTTTCTGCATTACAAATTAATTAGCAATTGCAGTTAATTTTTCAAAATCTATTTTTAAGACTTAATTAAGTCTTTGTCTTTGTTTTCAATATTACTCTGTCTTTGGAAATAAAGTTATGGAAAGATTAGTCTCTTTCTAAGATTATTATGAATGTGAATAATTAGCTCTGCCATCATGCATTATATACATGTTAGACTTTTCCTTAATTGAATTTTTAACAATTACCGTAAATACTCAATTTAATTTGTTATAAAGGGTCTTATTAAGTAGTTCAAAGATGTTGACTTTTATAGAGATGAATCAAATATTTAAATTCAACTTTAGTTTTAAAAAGTAAAAGCAGCAAATTTTTTTTAGCTTTTTGATGTTTTTCTTTTAAAAAATTTAAATTTTACTTTATGTAAAATTTACATATATGTGGTGTTTTAGACAGTGAGTTTCACTGTGTCTAAATCCTTCTGCCTTACCCTCCTGAGTAAGTGAGACTATCCATGTGTGCTGCGTTACCCAGGCTTTGTGATTTTTATTTTTTGTGAAGTTGATCCTTTGAAAACATTGCAAGAAAATCCTAAATAACCTGTACTTGAATTGATCAGTTATTTACATTTTGTAGTATTAGATACCACACCCCCATCCCTCTCTTTTTCTCCTGTCTTTTGGGATAATTAGTGCACATGTTTTGGACTATGTTGCCTCACAAGTCACTGAGGCACTATTCACTCTTTTAAAACCTTGTTTTCCTTTTTATTCTTTAGTAGAATATTTCCTAATACTGTTCCAAGTTTATGTTATTCAAAATATAAAAATATTTTCCTCTGGACACACTCTAGACACACTTTCCTTCCCATGTCTAGATTTTCTTCTACTCTGCCATAGAGTTGCATAGATGTTGGATTTAGTCACCTCTGATTATTTTACAGTATTCTTTATGGAATAAACTTGAAGAAAATTTTGGCATTATTAATATTGAATCAAATCTGCTTTTCTAAGTAAAGTATCACTGACTACCTTCGGAAAGATCTTCTACCTTTGAGAAGCCATATTCTAACATTTCTGCCCCAAATCTACAGCTACAGGCATTTGTTTTTCAGAATGTCATTCTCATATTTACTTTATTTTTACTAAAATTAGAACATCTACATCTGTCTATGTATATATATTCTTTTTTGACATAGATTTTCATTGCCCCTTGTTTCTCATGTCGTTTATTAGAATTATACAGGAAAAGAGGAAAGAGGTCTCTTTATTCCATCTTAAAACCAAAGTCCATTAAGGATTTAAGATTGAGTTACAGTCATGATTATATTTTAGAACATAACCACAAGAATGTATAATCATTGCTATACATATTGATCCAACTGATATTTTTAAAAACATCTACAGGTATTTCAGCTGTCACTGAAAATATCTAAAGACTCTTAAGACTCCTAATGATTCATAATTTAATTTGTACATTTTATGTAACAAATGATTTTTTAAAATTCAAGAACAATATCAGAGGCTTGGGATCAGCAGGTGGTATGGTGGTTAAAGTGCTGGATTCCCACATAGCCATCCATGGTTTGAGTCCCAGACCTGGCAACTAGCTTTCTCACTTTCTCTTTCTCTCTCGTGCCCTGTAGCAAATTAAAAAAATAATAATGATAAATAAAACTAAATAAAATAATTCTTAAAAAAGAATAATATGAAGGCTTCAAAGTCCATTATGTTGCCTCCTTCTTTTTGTTAATATCTGAAGTTCTACTTTTAAAATTCAACAATCTATGTGAAAGCCAGCCAAACAGTATGATTTCCCATGGCCCATTGCTCTGTTTGATTCCCAGATCTATCAGCTCACAACAAATACATGTGTACATGTGAGCCCAAAATTCTGAGAGGAAAATGGAGGAGAAGGTTTTACAGTATGATCATTCCTCTGGAGGGAGTGTTTACTCACTTTCTCTTTCTCTGTCTGATGAGTGCACATATGCCATAGCAAAAACAAACAAACGAAGAAAAAAAAAAAAAAAAAAAACAAGGTATGATGGTATGACTTGGATTTTTTTTTTCTTTTGTCATTGGGCATGTGCACTCACTGAAGAGACAGCACACAGAGAAACAGTGAGAGGGAAAGTGAGAAATCATACCAAAGAAGGAATGGCCATGTGACAACCTCTTCTCTTCCATTCTCCTCCTGGGATTTTGGGTGTGCATACACATATGCCTGGCATGTGTTTTATGGCACTGGGTCAGGAATTTATACTGCAGTCAGTCATCAAGGAGTCTAGTGCCATAACTACTATGCTACCTGCTGCCCCTGACTTGGTTCATTTTTAACCTAAAATTATCAGTTACTGATAGTACCATAACTGACAATTTCCTCCTACTTTAATATTTTTAAAAAATGTTGAGAGGTATTTTTGAGAGGGAATTGAGTAAAAGAGATATATGACTTTTGAGGAGTAGGAGAGAGAGAGGCAGAATGAAATATCCACTCCACAAGTCCAAGTTTGAAAGAAATCACCAGTATGTATGAGAACATGGAAAAGTTAGTTTGGAGCTAGAAGAATCAAAACAAATTTCATTTAAGATAAGATATTTTGGTTCCTGGAACCTCAGAGGTAGGAGGACTAACAGTCTTGAGCTTATTAGCTTGAGTGTATTAGCAGAGACCCCATCCAGACTACTGTGGGTGGCTCTCCAGTCCAAATGGTTCATAAGTACACTGCATAAAGTGGTCTACCTCCTTACATTCAAACTCTCAGCACAACATTCATCCACATTGGGAACAGTCAGATTTTGGAACATGAGAACCAAATACCTGAGAATAGGAGTCTCTGAAGGACTTTCCCCCCCCCATAACTCCCTTAGCAGTAGAAGGAGAGAAGTTTCTCTTCTGAATGCCTAAATCCTAAACTCCCACTGTGGATTACACACTCCTGCTCACAGTAGAGAAGGGAAATTGGCTCAGAGCTTATGCATGTCATAGAGAAGTGCAGGAGTACACAGCTACAGAAACATACTCCAAAGAGTAGAAAAAGTGAGTATACCAGCAGATGACTAGAAATCGAAGCAGAACTCCCAAGAAATAGAAAACCAGGAAATATTTCCCCCTCAAAGGATCATGACTTCTGACTAATAGTGGATAAAACACAAGAGATCACAGAAATGGCAGAAGAATAATTCAGAATATTCATTGTAGTGATACTCAGCAAAATGCAAGAGAAAGCAGAGAGCTATTTCCAGGAGATGAGAAAATATTTCCATGACTTTAACGCCATAAAGAAATAGACACACTGAAAAGGAATCAGAATCAAATAGAATTCTGGAGATAAAGTATATGATGGAGGAAATCAAAACCTCCCTCAAAAGTGTCAGTATCATATTACACCATGGAGAAGAGTTTATAACCTTAAAGACAAGAACTCTGAATTATTAGTCCATGCAACCAAAAATTATAAAATAATAACCATTAAAAATGAGGACAATACATGGGAAATCCTAGACACCATTCAATGGTGGAATATCTACATGTTAGGTATTCCAGAAAGTGAGCAGACAGGTAAAGGTATAGAAAACATCTTCCATAATACATTAGCTAAAATCCCTCCAAATTTAGAGAGGCATGAGGACATACAAATCTAGGAGATGTAAAGGATACCAAATAGATATAACATAAGAAGATCCCCTCCAAGGCATATCAGAGCCAAATTGGTAAATATAAAAAAAAATATATCAAAATCAGCAAGAGAATAATGTCAATGTACTTACAAAGCTTACCCCATTAGACTAACATCAGATCTCCCAGCTGAAACAATGCTGGCATGAATAGAACTGGAAGACACATTTAAAATACTGAAAGAAAAGCAGTTTTATTCAAGAGTACTGTACCCAGCAAAATTATCTTTCAAATAGGAGGAAGAAATAAAATCATGCCCAGTTAAACAAATGCTGAAAAAATTCACCCAAATGAAACCAGCTCTTCAGGAAATACTTAAGGAAGCACTCTATCAGGAAAGCTAATGGGAAATAAATAGAAGTAAGAGAACAAAAAACAAGTAGAAAAAATGATAAGTCCACACCTATTTATAACAACCTTGAATGTCAGGACTCAGTGAATATCTTACACATAAGCAGGTTAAATACAAACTCACTAATTATTTGATAGACAGCTATCTCCACAGGTTTCAATTTGTATACTTATTTACAACCATCATTTATTGTATAAAACTAGATAATAGAGATGTCCAAATTGTTAAAGCTGAGGCTTTCTCTGGAAAGACTTTTTCAAAAAGGCTAAAATTGGGTTTTCCAACTCTTTTTGCCCAAAGGACAGATAATCCTTACTTGGAAAAGAGCTTGCACATTGATGTTTATTGTGGCATTATTCACAATTGCTAAGACATGGAACCAACCAAATGCCCAGAACAGATGAATGGGTTGAAAAAGTGTGGCACATATACTCTATGAAATACTATTCAGCCATAAAAAAAAAAAAAACAAGACTTTGGCTTTTGACTAAAAGTGGATGAATATGGAAGATTTATTGCTGAGTGAAATAAGTCAGGCTATGAAGGAGAGACATTGTATGTCTTCACTTAATATATACCAAATGTCTACACTGAATGACTCGAGGATATAGAAACATTGAAAATGGTTATAAATACCAGATATAGCATGGGAAGAGGGTGGGTGAAGGAGGAGAGACTGAGGAGGGACATTGAGAAGATAAATGGAGTAGTGGGGCATTTGTGGGACAGAGAAATGGGTTATTGGCTGTTGAGAATGATGTGTGTAGTATTCTCATCTGAATTGGTAAGAAATGTATACATGTTGGAATATTCACTTTGCAAGCTATTTGACATATGTAATAGAATGTATAAAATAAATTGAAATTATATATATATATATATATTTAAATGTTAAAATTTAAAAAACTTTGTAAAACTTATAAATCACAAAATCACTGACTTTACTAAGTCATCCCCAGTTTTGTGGAAGACAATTTTTTCAAAGACTGAGGGTACTGGGGAATGGGTTTGGGATGATTCAAGTCCATAGCATATATTGCACATTTTGTTTCTAATACAGAATCAAATAAGTATACAACTTACCATAATGCAATATTTGTGGCCATCTCGCAGCATTAGCATCATTGTCTCAGCTCCACCTCAGATCATCAGGCATTAGATTCTCATAAGAGCACACAACCTAGAGCCCTTGCATGCACAGCTCACAATAAGATTCATGCCGTATGAGAATATAATGCCAGTGCTGATCTGACAAACAGCAGAGCTCAGGCAGTAGTATCAGTAATGGGGAGCAGCAGTAAATATAGATGAAGTTTTAGTCACTCATGTGCCACTCACCTCTTTCTGTGTAGCTCAGATTCTAACAGATTTTAGATTGGCACTGTCCATTGGCCTGGTTGGAGGCCTTACTTAAAGTCTCAGAAAGATTGGAAATATGAAGTGATTAATTAGAGTAGACTCAAAAGCAATGTATAAATGGGTGGGTAGAAAGACATCTGTTTAGGTTGATTTAATTTGTCATAAGTCTCGAATACTACCGATGTAAATTCAATTTTAATAAGGTTAGTCTTGAAGGAGAATGAATCATCTCTTGGGTCTAAAACATAGGAAGATCAAACAGCTGGTCTCAGGGTCAAGAGAAAGGCCCCTGCATAGGCAGCACTTTTACCTTTTTCTTTCATGCACTCCAAATTATTCATATAGTGAGAAAAAATCGCTCCTTCCCAGATTTTTTCTTAGAATTAATTTTATACTTATTATTAACTTGATCTAGGGTACATGCACTCACCAGAAAGACATAGGGTGGTGGGGGGGAGTGAGAAAGCAAGCCACCAGTTACAGGACTTGAACCATAGTTGGCCATGTAGGAGTCCAGCACTTTAACACCATACCTCCTGTTGGCCCTATCCCAGATTCTTATATATTATAGTTTTCCATAAAAGTGGACTTATTCCTAGATGTTTGCAATTTCGGGGCAAATATCTTGGCTTTGCCTGGATCACAACTCTAAGCTAGACAAGTAAGCCAAGAGCATGAGGCAATATGACTGATGTGACTTGGTTCAAATACATTCCCCTGAGAGATTGGAGGGGTAAGGAACCAAAGGAAGGAGGGAAGAGTATGCTGCAGATAAAAACAATTGATTCCCATTATATTCACCCCGGGGCAAACAACATATACAGACATATATGTCTGTTTTTCTAAATACAGATGATAAATATGCTCATAGTTATGGGCTTTCATTCATTCAAAGCAAAATATACCTTTTCCAAGTAAAGACTATGAAAAATTGGATCCAGGTATAGCTCCCAATCCAAACTCTGCTTTCCATTTCCCTCTCTATCATTTCCACTCATCTAGAGTAGGTAAAGATATGACATTCTAATTCTTTAAATATGACCTAAGAAATTTAATTGAGGATAATTTAACCAAGGGACTCAAATCAATTAGGTTTTTCTCCATCTCTTTTCTTTGCTCTCTATCTATCTATCTATTCATTCATTCTTTACCTTTGGCTTTTTCATGAAGCAGAAATCATGGTCAGAGGCAACTACAATTTAAAAATGTTTGCAATAACAACAACAATAAAATATAGAAATCTGTTCTATGAGATATATTTGAAAAATGCCAGGATGGGCTGATCAAATCCTCATGCTCATATGATTACCATGCCTAGAAAATGGGCAGAGACTAAAGATAAGTAGTAGAAACCTGACCCTATGTCCAAGGTAGGAGGGATCAGTTATGAGAGGGTGGGCAAAAAGGAATATTGAGCAAATAATAATATTTTTCAGTTACATGGGAGAATTGGAAAATGAGGCAATGTATCTCTGTTGTATATAATTTGTTTTGCCCCACTGAACTAGACAACTGATTAATCTGCCCATTTTTGTAGAGTGGTGCTTTTAGAATCTGGTAAAGTTGAAACATATTTGCAGAACAAAATGAGAAGATGCAATGGTAAGGATTTCCCTTCTGCAAGTCTGAAATACCAGAAATGATTCCAACTTCTTGATTTAGTAATATAACTTGTATCTTGGAACACCTTGATCTTTTTTTCAAAGTCAAACTTCTTTTCAAAGCTAAGTGATCATGTGAAATACAATACAAAAAGAAGTAATAAGGATTCAAGATAGGATATAAGCTGATAAAGCAAATGAACTAACAGCAAGGACTAAATAACTACTTTGACTCCATCAACAAATTCTATTTCTGTACAAACATTCCTAATATCTGAGGCCTTCCATTCAAGCACATTTTAAATATCACATTGGTTTCACAATCTGTCATTTGAATTAGCCTCTTAAAACTATCATAACAAAAATAATCTTGCTTCTTCAGATATATGAGTTGTAGTAATAGAAACAACTGGAAAGTATCTCATGTTCTCATTTTCTTCAGTGAAATAAGGACTTTTAATCTTATTTATAACCTAAAACAAACTCAAATGAACATTGGAATTCTATCAACAAAGAAAATAAATATAATGTTAATAAAGATATAAGGAATGTCATTCTTTTTATATATTTATAAAATGCAGAGGTAAATGTATTAAAAATAAGATATCATTCAGGTAAAAAAATTAAACATTTTAATGTCATAAAACCATTCTAAAATTATATTATGAAATACTGCATAAAATGACCCCCCCCCGAAATTACAGGATGATCTATACTAACTGTGTTTGGATTTAGGAGACTTCATTTCTCTGCTGTTGGCATGATTTCCTTTGGCAGTTAAAATTTGGCATTGGCCATTTGGTTTTGAATCACATCATAACTTAATGTGAGAGATATTTTTAACACATTTCTGAAAACATAGCTTTTAGAACTTATTGTTGTAAGTATTGCATGCATATAGTTTTCCCTATTTCAGACTAAACTTAAATTCAATAAAAAGCCACCATTTAAAACATTTCAGACAAACTGACATCACTAAACTTTTTTTGAGAGTTTTTTGCTACAGGGTATGTGTGTTTGCCAGACAGACAGACAGACACAGAGAGACAGTAATGAGAAATCTCTCCCCCGGGGGGGTATGGCCAAACCGCAATCCTTTCTCCTCCATTTTCCTCTCGGGATCTTGGGCATGTACGCACATGCGCCCAGTGTGAGTTTAAGCCACCAGGTCTGGGATTCAAACCATAGTCGATCACATGAGAGTCCAGTGACAAAGCCATTAAGCCAACTGCTGGTCCCATCACTAAATTTTTGTATAGTGTTTTTCTCTTTAAAATATCTGCTAGTACTCAGTAATGAGCCATTGTCCATTGAGTTATTCACAACAGATCCAAGATTATTTAAGTAAAATGCTTTAAATATTTTTAAGACAAAAAATATATAATTTATAACAGGAAATCTATGACTACAGTGAAAGAGACAAACATTTCCCAAATACCTATATTATACTGAATATATAAGCCCTTTGCAAAATGGAAAGACATTGCTGAAAAATGGGATGAGATATTTATTTGAGAAAATTTTTTTCCTTTTAATAGCATTTTACTCTTTGTTTAGGATTTTATATTTTTTTTTTTTTTTTTTTTTTTTTTTTTTTTTTTTTTTTTT
>NW_006203547.1:97611-148115 GCF_000334495.1 Tupaia belangeri chinensis | reverse complement strand
AGAAAGCAAGCTGCCAGGTCTGGGACTTGAACCATGGTTGGCCATGTGGAAGTCTAGTCCCCTTAACTACCACACCACCTGCTGGCCCCAGCATTTTATTCTTAATGTTATAATTTTACTCATTTTTTATTTATCTTGAACACTGCCATGTTTGTTAAATGAACATCTAGACCGAATCTCCTCTTGTATGTCTTTTCTATATACACACACTAGTGGTTCATTTTTATCACACTTTCTATTTCTAAACAATTTTTTCTTGCATGAAACATTCCAATATAATAGAATAGAAACAATTTTCACCTAATAGATTAGTTTCTTATTCTGCTATTAGAAATTAACAAAACCTTAATGGCTTAAAACAACACAAACTTATCTAACAATAATGGAAGCCTGAGATAGGTTTCAATTAAAAAAACCCTATTGTGTCAGCATAGTCATAGTCTCTCCTAAGGGAGAATAAACTTCTTGGTCTTTTCCAGCTGTATATCCTGCTCTGCTTGGTCCATGGCCCTCTCCTCCATCTTTAAAGACAACAGGGTAGTATTTCAAACCTCTTTCTGCTTCTGTCTTCACATCACCTTCTGTTTCTCTGATCCCCTGCTTTCCTTTCATAAGTATTCCTTTGATTAGATCAGGTCTACTAGGATCATTCATGATACTATCTCCAACCAAAGATCTTTACATTAACCACATCTGCCCAAGACCTTATTGCTATGTAATATGACATTCACAGGTCCTAGGAATCAAGACATGGACATCTTGAAGTCTATTATTCAGCATTCTACACCTAGGTTATGATTTTATGCCATGTATAACATTATAACAAGTAAAATTAGAGTCATCTGATTTGAAAAGGATGTATTTTTGTTGAGTAGGCACTTGAAACCTAAATGTAGTTTTGCAATCACCAAATATGTTAACATATTCATTATCTGAATTCCTTAGAAACAAATTATTCAGAACTTGATATAATATCAATGTATTGATTTGCCATTAATATTTCTCAGTACTAAAGATTTTTTTGACTTTCTTTAGAGTGACTGTCATTCTAATTGTTATAGGCAGAAAGTTTAGAATCTTCTAAAATTCATCATCACACCTGAGTAGATGGCATGAAGAGGTGGGAGGTCTCTGGGGGATGATTAGGTCAAAGTCAAGTCCTTATGAATAGGCTTAGTATCTTTATAAAAGAGTTCTAAAATATCTTCGCCCCTTCCATGATGTGAAAATATACAGAGAAAAGCTATCATTTATGAACCAGGAAATTGACTATCTCTGTACATTGACACTGCTGAAGCCATGATAGACTTCTCACTTCCAAAACTAAGAGAAATTATTTTCCCTTGTTTATAAGCCACCAAGTTTATGGTATTTTGTTTTGACATCTGAATGAACTATGAACTAAGACACTAATAAACTTAAATATAAACTATATTATATATACGGTACTTAAAAATGTTAAGCAAATTGTACTTACAATTATTTTCTTTAATAAAATTTTTCGTTAAAGTGAAATTAACTGGCTCTCTTAGTTTATGATTTTCTGGTTTTCTTTTCTCAATACACGATTAGATACAAAACCTACAACACTGGAAAAATGACCCAAGGAGTTTTCACTAAATTGGGGATGCAGAATATATCAATAGGCATAATGACTAAAATATAATTACTGAGAGAAAATTGTATCAAATTTTCTAAGAATAAGAATGTGATTGGGCAGGCAGGTGATGTGGTGGTTAAAGTCACTGGATTCCCACATGGGTGACCACAGTTTGAGTCCTGGACTGGTGGCTTGCTTTCTTGTTTTCCATTTCTCTCTTTCTCTGTCTGGTCAAATTAAAAATAATAACAACAAATGGATTTAAATAAATAATTAATTTTTAAAAATGAATGTAAGATTTTGGGACCAGCAGATGGTCATGTCACTGGATTCCCATAAAGTAGACCTCAGTTCAAGCCCTGGGCTTGGTGGCTCAAAACTCATGCCAGGTGCATGTGCATGCATGTCCAAAATCCTAAGAGGAGAACAAAGAAGAAGGGATTGTGGCATGGTCATCCCCGGGGGTAGTTTTTTGCTTTCTGTCTCTCTGTCTCTCTCTATTGCTCCAGTGAGTACATGTATCCATACAGCAAAAATCTAAAAAAAATATATATGCTTTTTAAACAGGATTGCCTAGTAAGTCCAACAGAGTCTACTGCAAATTCCCTTTCCCTTGAAAATTAACTAAAAAAGAGGCATGACTACTGGCATATTTTAGAAATCTAGTAATACTTCATTGCTTATAAGACCAAAGATATTAGATTGAGACAATTGTCAGAGACCACATATAGTTTCTGTCAAAAAAGTATGGTAACTAGGGACCAGCAGTTAGCATAATGGCTATGTCACTGGATCCCATGTAGTTGACCGCGGTTCGCATCGCGGACTCTGTAGCTTAAAACTCACGCCAGGCGCGTGTGCATGCATGCCCAAGATCCCGAGAGGAGAATGGAGGAGAAGGGATTGTGGTGTGGCAATCCCCCCCCGGGGGGTGGTGGTGGTGATGATTTCTCGCTTTCTGTTTCTCTCTGTCTGGTGAGCTCACGTGCCCTATAGCAGAAACCTCTCAAAAAAAAAAAAAAAAAAAAAAAAAAAAACCTATGGTAACTCTGCAAATAAATATAAGAAGATGCCCTCTAAATTCTCTTTTCTTGGATTCTTGACCCAAACCCAAGAAACACTACACATTTCTGCTACATGTGATGGTGCTTTGAGGAACTTAAAGGATGGCAGTAACTCCAGCTTTCTTCTGATTTGCAACATCTTGGAAAATAAGTGTGCAATGGGTAGAGTGGTATAGACAGCAAATCAGTGCTTCCTGCATATAAAACCAGTACTCAAAACCTAATTGCTGAAAGAGAATGAATGAATTAAAACATTTATTATCACTATAAGTAAAGTACTGTTGGTGTACAAAGAGGAAAGGGTCTCTAACTTGTATGTAACTGTTAAGACTCCACTCACCTTAAAATAAAATAAAAAATAAATAAAATTAAAAAAATAACCTTTCACTAAAGAACTAAATAGGAACTATTTTTCTTATACAAGAAAAAAATTCGAGTACTATCATGCTACTGATATCAGAGACCCAGCTTTCGGTAGCTTTTCAATCTATCCTTTCAGTTTGTGGCTTTTATCTTAACACCTGTAGTAGTACCACTCATCACAGGATGGCTGTCAAACCTCCATGCAGTGTACCTACACTGAAGGGGAACGGAAGAGGAAGGAGAGTCCTATCTGATCCTCTTATTAGGAAAGCAAAATTTTCCCAGAAATGCTTACTTCAGACTTTCTACTAGATTTCACCAGCCAGAAACTGGGTGCATGGTTGCATTAAATTCTACAAATAAAAATGCAAGGTATCCAACTACATTTGAATTTTAGGTAAACTATGAATAATTTGAACAACAAGTATTTCCGGTGTAATAGTCAGAACTTGAACATTATTCATTATCTGACATTCAAATTGAACTGGATACCTTAAACTTCATCTGGTAACGCAGCTAATTGGGTCACACGGCTACTCTACTACACGTAAATTGCCTCTGTCTTAATCCAATCATGAATCATTATTTCATCCTGAACACACCGCCTGTTAGAAAAACAAAACAAATAAACAAGTGAACAAAAACCAGGCATTGTTTTCAAAGGAAAGATAGAAGTGTGAGAGAGTGAAGGCAGTTAATAGTGGCAGAGGTTGCTGGATTGTAAACCTTATCAGTTTTAGGGACTGAAGCCATGTGCAAGAGTGAACTGCAAAAGACGGAGAATCAGGAATTTCTACCTACTGTCCAAATATAGGACAACAACACAAATAGGCAAAGCCTAATGCAAAGGGAAAGCAGTCCAGTAATACGTCTTGGTACCCTATTGAAAACATAGAATCATTTCTTGAAAAAGAAAAATATAGATGAATATTTATATGATATGAATATTTATGTGATATATAAATAAATATAGATGAATAAATATATATGAATATTCAAGTGACCTTGAGGTAGGGAAAACTTTTCTCAAAGTAAAATGAATAGAAGAGATAGAAGTACCAGAGCTATGTATGTATAGGCTTATCAAAAAAAAGTGCATGAAGCTTTAACAGATTATAAAATATAATTTAAATAGAAAAAAGATAAACTAGAAAACATTTTGTGACAAATAAACTAGGCAAAGGTTAATTTTTTAATTTTAAGTGACTTTTACAGCTTAATAGCAGCAAATAACATAGAAAACCTTAGGGAATAAAAGGCAAAGGATTCACTGAAAATTTACAAGGGAGCCAAACCACAGTGCAGTGATAAAATGGGATGCTCTGTAGGCTGACCCACATGAGAGCATTGGGTTCCAGGTTCACATCTGGAGACATGACTACAAAAGCACTCGTGTGCCCGTGACCCAAAGCTTGCTGAAACTGGGATAAATGCTGGTGACAAGACAGACAGGATGCTGTCTTTTTGTCTCTGTCTCCAAATTCCAAGGGTGAAATAAACTTTTAAATAAAACAGAAAATTACATATAATAATATGCTAAGAAAACAATCAATTGGGTGATAAAAAAATGAAAAAAAAACAAGCAAATTGTCATTTTTTACCTATCATATTTTCAATCAGTGATAATAAAGCATTTTTCTTAGATGAGCTAGCTTATATACTAATAGTAGGAGTGAAAGTTGATGCAATATTCCTGAAAAACAATTTATAATATGCGCAAAGCAATTAAAGGGCATGCCCATTGAATAAGTAATTCTGAATCTAGGAACCACTTCCTAGTAAATAATCATTTGTAAACAAACGATTCTTTAGAGATTCTATTTCTTACCTTGAAACAATAAGAAAATATTTAAAGTAGGTATAAAAATGTGTTTCCAGAATACCCATAACATTCTAGAACAGGCAAACACACACACACACACAGAACAAATCAGTGACTACCAGGAATTAGGAATAGGAAGTAGGTCTGGCTACAAAGGATTAGGATAAAGGAATTTGGGGAAGTGTTGGAATTGTTCTATATTCTTTTAGTGAGGGTAGTTACCAGAATATCTGTATTTGTTAAAACTCATAAAACAATACACCAGATGAAGGAGATAAAGGAAGAGAATACAGGAAAAGGATCAGTGGAGAGGTGAAGGAAAGCATTGCCTTACTGTGTGCAATTTTTTTAGAAAAATGTTATCAACATACATAATATTGGGTTGTTGGAAAATTCATGATGTTTTGTTCCTATGCAAAAAAATCATAGGAACCAGCAGTTAGTGTAATGGCTATATCGCTGGACTCCCACATAGTCGACCGTGGTTCGCATCTCGGACACGGTGGCTTAAAACTCACGCCAGGCGCGTGTGCGTGCGTGCCCAAGATCCTGAAAGGAGAATGGAGGAGAAGGGATTGCGGCGTGACCATCCCCTCTTGGGGGTGATTTCTCGCTTTCTCTCTCTATGTCTCTGTCTGTCTGTCTGGTTAGCGCACACACCCTATAGCAAAAATCTCTCCAAAAAAAAAAAGTAAAAATTATTCACTTCTTAGTATTCTCTTCCCAAGATCACACAATTAAGAGGTAGTACTAGTTATGGCTGGGAGCCACATGGCCAGCACAGTTTCAAATCCCTGGTCTGGAATAAAAACACTCCAAGTATGTGTGTACTTGTGTGCTCAGGATCCTGTAGAGTTGGAGGACTGGGGAAAGGGAATCATAACATGACAAGACCCTATAGAGGGAGTCTCTCTTATTCTCTCTAATGTATGCATATGTGTATTCTTTTATCACAAACAGAAAACTTAAAAAAAAACAGAGCTAGAAATAGCTAGATTCATTCTTTGACAGCCTTTACTCTATGTGTATATCTCTATCAATGGATAAAATACATAATCATATTGTTTGTATTATATACTATTTGTTACATATAAGCATTTTCATATGTAATTATATATTTTATATATTATGTAACTGAATCATAGTTTATAATGTAATTTTTTTAATCATTTAATATATTTAATGAAATAAGTATGATTACTCTCCATACACACACACACACACACACACACACACACACACAACTACTTTAATCATACAGAGATATATATAATTTCTAATGAAAAGCATTACAATATTCTTGGAGAAGAGTTGCTATGGTGATTTTATGTTAGCTATAAACAATCTTAGGTTATTTGTTACATTCTTTCTTCACACTTGTCAAGGTGCTGCCTGGACAGTCTCTCTGGCATGATACGCTGCCCTTTCTTTTCTTTTTCTATGAACGATAAATGTAGTCATGGAAAAAGTGCCATTTTCTATACTTTTTTCCCCCATATTTGGTGGATTTACAAAAAACAATGAAATATATGCTAAAGAAGATTGTTAGTTTTTGAACCTTATAAGAAATAGGATCTAAAAGCTCTAATATTTACATATATAATACACTTTTTATTTAATTTAACTCTGTGGTATATTTGCAATTTTCCCATCCTGTGACCATTGAAAAGCCACATAAGAAACACTACACTATTAGATAAAACAGATCTTTGAAATTTATAATGCATGTCATCATGATACTAAAGTAAGAAAGACTAAATAATTAATGGCTTATAGGTACACAAAACTCAATTGCAGTCAAAGCTCATTTAATTCAAGATGGTGCTGAGATTGAAAACAGATCATTAGATCTGTTATTTCCAGCTATAAATGTGCATGTATTCCAGGAAGTAGCTCCAACATCAGAGGAAGATTAGCTTTCCACAACACATTATCCTACCTCTGCTTCAATGTGTATCACAAGGTCAGAGGACCATCTTGTCACGTCCAGGAGGAAAGGCAGTGTATGACAGTGGACACTACATGCTGAAGCATCTAGTTTAATTTCCATGACATTCAAAAATCTGTAGCCCAGAGCCTACCTACTAAGCAGGCAGACAGGAAAGAGGCTAGAGCCAGAGTAACACTTTGGCTGAGTATGGAATGTTAAGTAATGACTCAGGACCTAGGTAGCAGTGTAGTGGCTTCCAGAGCCATGAGGACCACTATTTCAGCTGCTAGGTTGCCTTGCTACATTACCATTGATCCAGCCTGGAAGGAGACACTAAGCCCAAATGGATTCAGCATACTACTAAAACAGCAATAAAAATAGTAGCATGGTGTCAAGCCCTTGCATCTCAAGTTCCAAGTGAAAACACCAAATTAAAGAGGACACATGACAGGCATCTTGTGCGCTAGACTTCTGACACAGAGCAATCAACGTTAATGCCAAGTAGTTTAAATCTTGAAACTATACCCTAACAGAAGGGAAGGTTGAAAATTTGTTGCTCAACTTAAAGTAGAAAGACAGAATGGAAATAGCCCTGTTGCTGTTTTCTCAAGATAGGGAGGAATAAAATGATCATGTGGCAACTTACCACTAGGCTGCCTAGTTTGACTTGCTCCTGAGAAACCACAGTGCAATATTCAAAGACTTGTGTTGGACTTCAGCCAAGCCTCACCTACGTGATCATAAAATACCTGTTCAAATTTACCAGACCTTTCCCTTAAATAGAATAACTCATGGGATATCAAGAATTACAACTACAACTAGTAAGAGTCTAAAAATTCTTGCCTTTAGTTTCTCAAGACAAAGATATGCACATATATTAGTGAGTTTTTGATCACGACACTTGTATGTCTTTGCATACAAGTAACATGTAAAGGGAATTTGTGAAAAAAAAAGACATATTTTTCAATTAAATTAATTTATGCTCTGAGCTGCTATGTATTAACCAGAACTTGCAGGCTCTAAGCCACAATAAATTTGAAAGTAGATTAATACACGAATGTGTTTTTTATCACATACCTTCTGCCTGTGAACACGCTATACCTTGGGTGCAGCCCAGACTCTCAACTACATAAAAGTTCTTATCTACTTATATATAAGACTTCTGATCTCTACTGGAATACTTATAAATCATGACTTCATAAAAGGCTTCCATACATTGTTAAACAATTCTAATGATCAATATTATTATTCCCCCCAGAGGTTGAGACCAATCCTATAACTTTGAACTTAAGTAAAGTTACAAAGTTTTTCTTTTTATTCCTTTCCTTTTTTTTTAAACTGAATTAAATGCTACCTCTTCTATATGATTGTTATCAACAAACTAGGAATATCTTTCCTTTCTAGTGATCAGTTCTCAGAAACTTGGGAGGCCAGAGAAAGGAATATTCCAAGGTTGACAGCTTATTTCAGCAAAGATATACAATTCATTGCTATACATTTCAAGAATTAGGTCCTGAGCAACATCAGAGAAATCTAAATAGGTAAGAAAGGAATACACACATTTTAAAATCTATTATATTACAGCTGTAGGAGGCAGCCATCATAATAACATTTCAGTAATAAGTACTTGACAGGAGATGTGACATCTTCTCTTCATATACTGAGTTCTGACCTTGACTCCTTCCTCTTCTTAAAATTGTCAACTTGAATTTATATCATGGATTTTTGAATCCATTGGGTCAAAATATATTTATTGAGTAATGCTGAACATGGTTGTCAATTTTTTATTTCATTAACTGTACATTATGAAGGAGACAACCAACCAATAACTTAAAAGAACTTCAAATAGTCATAACAATAATAAAGAAGATGACATAGGTGATATGACAGAGTTTCTATAGAGTTTCTAGGTTTGTAGCATCAATTTCTTATCATCAGCTCCTAAATCTCTTCATGGGTATGAGCAACCAAAACACTTTTATAAAAACAGAATTTTATATGATACAATTTTCTATTTAGTGTTACTAATTTAATTTATCCAAGATTCTCTTTAGGGCATACTGTGAGTCTCATATATAATAAGACAGTATAGATTAATTCTGTTTATTGGATCAAAACAAGCTTATTTTAATTTGTATACTTTTAAAGTATATTAAATTGGCCTTATTTTAGAATCTTACAGAGTACAATATTACTTTTTCTCTTTCTTTAATGTAGCAATTTTTTTTATTATTTCTTCAAACTTCCATTCAAATGCCATCTAGTAAGAACCTTTCCTGTTTTTCCAGTTTTGTTTGGACTCCAAACCCTTTGTATGTTTCTCCCTGGTCTTACACATCTCTGGGAATTTTGTGTCCCTGACTAGACTATGAATTCTGTGAGGAAAGGCAGAGCCTAGCCCTCTGGGAGGGATAAATAAAAACAAATCAATAACTGGACAGTTTGAGAGATAGCATGCCAGTCATGGCTATAAATGGAACAATCAACATTTCTTTTTCCATTTTCAGTAGATGCATATACTCACTAGAGAGCAAGCAAGCAAGATAGAGAAAGCACCCTTCAACGGAACATGGCCACATTATAATACTTTTTCTTTCATTTCCCCATTCCATCAGGATTTTGGGTACACAAATACATATACCTGGCATGTACTTAAACTACCAGAACCAAGATTCCAACCTTGGTCAGCCACATGGGATTCAGCTTTCTATGCATGACACAACCACTGCACTATGGGCTGGCTGTGGAACAATATACTTTAAAAAATATATATTTTTAAAGAATTATTATATTTTTATATTTAATGTCATTTATTTAATTTGACCAGAGAGAGACAAAGTGAGAGAAAGTGAGAAAGCAAGCGACCAGGTCTGGGACTCGAACCACAGTTGGTCATTTGGGAGCCCAGTGCCTTTAACCACAAGAAGTAATATACTTTTGAACTAATATCAGAGGCAAGTACATATTTGGCAAAAGACTTTTCTTCCTAGTTATAAATTTAAGTTTCAAGTCAAAATTTACATGTTGCTTACTTACATAAGCAATATGTTTAAAAATGTGGTTTAGGAATAGCTTTACTTCTCTTAAAGACCTGGTATAAATTCACCTCATAGATTTTGAAGATTCTTTCCCCTTTGGTTTAAATTCTAGGGACAGCAGACACAAATTTATGTCTGAATTATAGTAACTATGTTGGACCTATGTCTGCTCTCCTGTGTTTTCTTTTCCCCTTGTTCTATTCTTCCTATTCTGATTTATATTTTTCCTGGCCCTGATGTTTTATTTATGGTTTACTATTTGGTTGGTTGTGTTTTTATAAGCCATCCTAAATCTTTTGTGGATTAACTCAGGATATAAATAAGCTGCTTATTTAAAACTGTTCTGAGTGCATTGCCTATACCATCTCTATGCCAAATGAATTCTCAGAACGTTTTATTCCTCTAACTTTTAAAGTTCTAACATTTCCTCCTAAATGTTTCTTCAAGAAAAAAAAAACTTTTAAAGTTTCAGTTATTTCATGAATGAGGGAGAGAGAGAGAGAGTGAGTGAACGAACGAGCAAGCTAGCACCCCCCAGCAGGGCCTTGACACAATGATCTCCCTCCTGTCCTAGCCAGCCTGGATCATGGGCACACACATGTCTGGGGGACTCAGGGAGGTCTACAACTTCCAGCTGGTAACTTTTCCATGTAGGTTTGACTCAAACAGCATCACATTTTACCTCTGAACTACTCTCCTGCCCCTGAGAATTAAAAAAATAATAATAATTCATGAAATATACTCAAGTTTTAGATACTTCTAAATTTCAAAGTCTGAAATCAAAATCTCTCTAAAAAAAATCAAGGCTATTTTAGAGGTTAGCAAGAATCCTTCTTCGAAGAGTTTACTATTCATTCTCATTTTTTAATTTGCAACTTTGCATTTATGACTTTCATTCCTGTGTATAATTGGGCTTGTTCATAATCTATGTATATCATTCTTACCTGATAATTTTTCGATTTAGTTCAACTTTAATGAATTAAAAACAAAATACAGAAAATGAACACTAACGTAGCAAATATTGAGAATTTTACATACATAAAATTTAATTACTTGCATAGAAAAACATCATAAAGAAATTTTCAGGTGCAAAAGAAAATGTAGAAAAATCAATCAGTTCTAAGGCAGATTTCTTTAATGCAGAAAGAGCTCTTGCAAATTAACAAGAAAAAGACTACTAATAACTCAAAAGAGGGGACCAGCAGATGGCATAATAATTACATTGTTGGACTCCCACATGGTTGACCACGGTTTGTATCCTGGACCTAGTGGCTTAAAACTTACATGCCCAAAACTCCAAAAGAAGAATGGAAGAAAAAGGATTGCAGTGTGGCCATCCCCCCGGGGGCTGATTTCTCACTTTCTGTCTCTCTGGCTCTCTCTGCCTCTCTAGTGAATACACCCTCCTTATAGCAATAATCTCTCTTTCTTAAAAAAGAAAAAAAAGGCACAAAAGAGAAAGAACCAAGTGTATGATCATGTAGGTTACTGAAACAGAAGAAATAAAAATATAAAAATGTAGAGCTTTATCATAATGAATACAATGCAAAGAATCATGACAGCATTTTTTTGTTTGCCACATATGCAGAGGATAATATGAGTTTTGCCTAGGGACAAGAAATAACTCCTCTCACATACTATTGGTGAGAACATATATTGCTGTGAATTTCAGAAGGCAATGTTTATCGTATTTTCAAAGGCACATACATATTCTTTAATATAATCAATTAATTCCTGGGGACTTTTTTCACATATATTTGAATTATAAATATTTTAATATGTTAATTTCATATTACTTTTAATCTTGATATAACTAGAAAAATATTTACCAAAATTGACAAAATTAAATCATTTACTAAGTAATTACTATTCACTATGTTCCAGGCTTAATTCTAGGCTTCCAAGTTCAAAATGTACAAGATAAAAGCTTATATTCTAGTGGATATTGTGAAAAATGAATGAGTAGCAAATATATACATTTCTATACATATATATATATATATATATATATATTCAGATTGTAATATGTGGTTTGAAGCAAGCAAAGCTAGTAAGAATTATGCCTATATTAGAGTGGCTAAGGGTGATCTCTGAGGAGATGACATTGGAAATGTCGTGCCCTATGGCAATGAAAAAATGTATATTAAAGAAAATTTCCAAAGAATACAAAAGAAACCACCAGTAGTGTTTATTTATAAGGAGCAGGACTCAGAAATCAGGGGGTATTTTAAATTTCCTCTTATACCTATAAGTCTCTTAGAGATTTTGATTATAAGCATATGTCATTTTAAAATAGTAATTTTAATGTTACTACATAAAATGTGCATGTGTGTGTGTGTGTGTGTGTGTGTGTGTGTGTGTAATAAATAATAGGACTACGAAGGAACAGCCTTTAGTAGCTTCTTCTAGAAGCCATTCCAGGTTTTCAGATCTTTCTTAATACTGCTTTTATTACTTAATGAAATTACCATCAGCCTCTTCTGTCAGCTTACACTTCTATGAATGTATTTCTAAAATTGATAAATTTTCCTATTTAATTTGCTTAAGTAATATTACATTTTTTGTTCCAAATAGCATGCCATTATTACTTAAGAATTTATCCTTATATTTAAATATAATATTAATGTGGGTGTGATAAATGGATTGCCTTAATGAAGTATAGTACTAAGTGAACAAGAATAAGATTAGTTATTTTAATTACCCATTAATTATTTGTGTCTTGTTCAAAGGAGGACCACCAGAAGGATCTTTCTTCACAATTTACTATATTACAACTGTTAATATAAATATATTACCTTTCAAGGCACTTTTTCATTTATCTTAGTTCGTATGTCACTTTCTGGCGAGTGCATTTCTGACTCACCTAGCCGGAGTTCATTATTCTCCTCTGGAACAACACATTGTCATGACTCTGTTAACATCCTTGCTATATTTTTATAATATATATTGATTGTGTAATTTGTCAGTCTCCCTATAATATTTTGAGCACCTCTAAGAAAACTGATACATCTCTTAGGCAAAAACAAGTCATAAAAGAGTTTATTTTATTAAGTTGAAAGTGAGTCTAAAAAAGAAAAAAAATCAATAGTTATAATCCCACAATGAAAGGTATTATTTTTCCTGTACATTCTTTTGTCTTTTTATACCCTTTTATATTTTTTTCCAAAATCTTATGTTGTATTATTCTTATTTAACCTGCATTTTTTTAACCAGACTATACTATAAATATGTTCTATAGTTAAGTATTACTCTACAAGGCATAATAGCTACACCATTCTACTGCATATATATCAATTTTATTTTTTTTCAAGAGAGAGAGATTTTGCTATAGGGCATGTGCACTTGCTGGTGAGGCAAAGACAGACAGAATGCAAGATATCACTCCCCAGGAGGGGTGGATAAGACACAGTCTCTTCTCCACTCTTCTCAGGATTTGGGGCATGCATGCACATGCACCTGGCATGAGTTTACGCTGCTGGGTCTGGGACTCAAGACACGGGCAACTACATAATTGTCTTGGGATGTAACTATTACACCATATTGTAATCAACATATATATATATATATTTTTTTTTTTGGAGAGGTTTTTGCTATAGGGCGCGTGCGCTCGCCAGACAGACAGAGAGAGACAGAGTGACAGAAAGCAAGAAATCACACACACACACCCAGGGAGGATGGCCACACCACAATCCCTTCTCCTCCATTCTCCTCTTGGAATCTTGGGCACGCACACACACGTGCCTGGTGTGAGTTTAAGCCACCGGGTCCAGGACTTGAACCGTGGTTGACTACATGGGCGTCCAGCAACATAGTCATTACGCTAACTGCTGGTCCCTGTAATCAATATTTTAACATTAAAATTGGGGGTTGTTTCCAAAGAACTTTTTAAGTTAAAAAAATGGCTATTAGATAAGACAAATCTAAAGTGAAAACATGTATGTGTGTGGCATTAGCTGATTGGCCTGTATTTGATTCAATATTTTTCATTTTTTGCTCTTCATCAACTACCCCCAACCTACCCAGTCTATTCACTCCCTAGTTGTCTTCAACTCTGGAATCTCTTCTAATGTGTAAGCTGACATCTACCAAACTTCTATTCCTTCAGCCTTCAAAAAATGCTTATTTTCCAGAATGCAATCAGGATAGGGCCTATCAAAATTATGACTATAGCCAGAATAATGTTTTGAGACAAGTTTCTTTAGCTAGAGCAAAGATCTAGGGAGCAATCATTTCTTGACTTTTCCTAGGCTTGAAGTTTCAGGTAATGTTGCTTTTTTTCAAATAAATCATCAGATTTCTAATTAGTAAAACTCTAAGTCCCAAAACATGTAAGTAATTTTGTTGTGAGGATTGGAATATGAACTAAATTTGAAAGCTTTAAGATAATTAGGTATTGCGATTGCATACTCAGGTGCCTGGACTCTAAAAGAAGATCCCAGACCACTGTGCTGAAGAATGCCTGTCAGTGTTTTCTTAACAGAGCCAGCTATAACCTGGACAGGTGTATCAGCTTTGATGATGCACCACTAAGATGTGATGCCTTAAAGCCCAAACAAAAAATGTTCCACACCTGGGGACTGACCAGATTTCAAGGTTTACTTTATATCATACCTCTCCGGATAGCTGCATCATGTTGTGCTCTCCCAGTAGAGGCAATAGCATCACCCTGAATATGCACTGGGATCTTGTTACAGATAAAATCTAAAAACAGTGAAACCTGTAAATGGTTTTTGCCTACACACCTAATCAATGCAATTGCTGACTTCTGCTTTAGGATGGTGCCTTAAATGTCTCTTCCTGCAAAAATCTGCATGCGAGGGAAGATATACAAGGCAAAAATAAGGAAATGCTGTGTTCTTTTTACACCCAGTCATCGGTGGTGATGAACGGATTGGATTTGAAAAGTGGCAAAGGAGCAGAACAAAATACTGCACCACTTGGAAAGATCAAGGAGAAGAAAGAGCAGGCATTCTGATCAGGTCAAATTGACCTTACACGGAGCCCTGATACAGGCATAAAATATCCTCATAATCCTTGACACTTGGACATCTACTATTTTATGTTCGTGCTCAGAACAACCAGAATGAATTCCTGGGCTACAGGAAGCTTTTCTAATTAGTGGAGCTGAAGATCAAAGGTTGGCATTTGATCAGGTTGTCAGAGTGAGAGATCACAGAGGGGCTACATCATTTTGAGTGTTTATGTCGCAATTAAACCATGTATTTCCCCCAGTGAGACTCTCTTAACACTACACAGCTAAATAATGGCAGCATTACTTTTTATCTCCAACTGGGAAACACAAACTTTCGATGAAATAACTACTTCAAAATTGTCTTTCTCTCCCATTGCATCTACCAATCTTTGTTAAAAATGAATATCCAAAACAGATTTTTTGGTATTATCCTTGTCAAGACTAGCAGTAAAAGGTTTTTTGGTAAGAGTTCCTATAATGCATTTTTTAAAGCACATGCATATAATTATTACTTGTGCCTTCTCATGTGTAATTTTCATGTATTTGCATATATAGACATCACAGTAACCTTACTGGGAAGATATCCCAGTGAAACTTATTGATTCTTTGTCCTCTTTTTTTGAATTATGCATCATTTACCTCTTAGCATTTCAGAAGTGGGACATTTCACATTTCTATCCAATATTCTTTGATTGTTGATGAGATTCTGGTTTCACCAACTTGACCAACATGAGTTCAGCTTCTTTTCAGAGGCTACATATTACCTTTACATGCTGCAATATTACTCTTAGAGATTAAAAAATCATAGGTACCTGTTTACTTAAAATGAGATATACTTCACTAAGTCTGGCAATGTTCTAGATAAGGAGGATATGAACCACCCAGGATTTCAGGAGAAATCCTGGAATCCTGTTGTGATGAGCTCTGTAATCTCAGAAATACCATAATACTAGAAAAGCCTTTAAATGTTGAAGAAAATGCAAAGTAAAGTGTAGACATTTTTGTTTTCTCTTTATTATTTTTTAATCTGTCTACATGTATTTTCTTTTAAAAATATCTTTCTAATTGTTTTCGTTTTAAAGTCAATACACTAAATAAACTAATATATTTGCTTATCACACATTCAAATAATGTGTTCGCTTAAAAAACACGAAGTCAGGCTTCTGCTTAACTCAATTCTAGAACAAACCAAAAATAAAAAAGCAATGAAGACAGCATTTTTACCCATAGCAGCACTGCTCCCAGGTAAATAAGGGTGTAATACAGAAACCTCAAATCTGAGGGGACTTGCAAAACATTTACCTATTCCAAAGAAGGCACCCAGGGGTCAGCAGACAAAGGCATGGGCTTATGTGACTTTCGGGAGGCATAAATGACGGCTGGTCAGTGATGAAGCCAGGCGTCTCAACGCAGTGCAGGGAGCAGTTTTAGATCAAAACACGATAGGGCTTGTGTAGATATTTAGTCTTCTCTGGACCCTTACAGAGTTTTATAATCAGCTAATTATGTTTGCTCAGCTCAGCTGCCTGCATTTTGTAGCACATCACTGGGGCAAATATATTCTTCCAAGACCAGCCTTGGCCAAAGGCGGCTTATTGAAGGAGAGAATGGAGGAAAGCCGGAAATCGGGGTGGGAAACAGTCAATGTTCAGAGGTTTCTGAGAAAGAGAGGGAGCAAGAAAAGGAAAAGCACCTTCCACAAGGTCTTGTCACACCGTAATCCGCATTTCCTAGCTCCCCAATTGCTCACAATCTTGAGTGCTTACGCAATGTATCTGGAATATTTTCAAGCAATCCGAAGCATCTAAACCAGGAGTTAGCAATGTGGGCCTGCATTACCACTATGCCACAGTAGGTGTGCTGGAAATTTTGACACTATGTCTTAGATGTCCTTGTTAACTTCTTGTCATCATTTTAACATATTATTTTCTTTTTAGATTTTCCTTCCTTGGAGACATGGGATTTTTATTCTACACTTTTCCAGAAACTTTTCCCCAGAAGTCACTAGCAACTTCCTTTTTAAAAGGATATATCCTTTGGGTTCAAGTTGCAGCGAACTTCCCTTTTCTAATTTGGGCTAGCAAGATTAAAGAGAAATTTAATCCAAAGGATAGAGTACATAATTTTGAAGACACTGGAATATATGAATATTGGGAGACAGGAAGTTCTTCCATTTTCTTACAAAGTCATATTATCAAATTAAGCTAATTTATATTGAAGGCTACATCTTTGTTAAAATACACATACTTCCCAGATGGTAAAATTTACATAGCATGTTAATGAGAGAGCTGAATTTTCCCTTTGATTAAACCATACTACCTTCTAAACAGAAAACTTGATTGAAATAATTACTAATTTATCTCTAATTTTAATAATTTGTCCTTCTCTACCTATGTATCTACAGATTTTCATTAAAAATAAATATCTAAAGTGGGCACTTCAATATCACATACATTATTGGGTTGTCGGGAAAGTCATGACACATTTTTGCACGGAGAATTATGTCATGACTTTCTCTATGACCTAATATTTCATGTTAGCTTACCGTCTCTGAATACAACACCTTATGTATATTTGCTTATTTAGTCTGCTCATTAGCAATGCCAGATGGACAAGCTTAAATTCAAAACAATGGAGGAATAATATTTTAACTTCAATGTTAATATTCTCACTATAAAATAAAATTGTTAGCAGTTTTAAGAGACTTTTTTTCTTACCCAGAAAACATACTTACTTGCAATGTAATTATTTACAACTGCAATGGTGATTTCTTTTTTTAAGAATTATTTTATTTAACTTTATTTATTTATTTTAATTTGACTAGAGACAGAGAGAGAAAGAGAGAAAGGAAAAATTAGAAAGCAAGATGTCAGATCTGGGGCTCGAATCATAGCCAGCCATCTGGGAGTCCAGCACATTGAACCACCACACCCCCTGCCAGCCCCCTGCAATGATAATTTCAATGTGAAGATCTTAGAGAAGATTTAACATTGTTTTTTGTCAAAATCTTTTTTATATGTTGATATTAATCTGTGAATATAATTTGATCTTGATAATATGATTTTATATGGTAGTAAGTTACGTCATAAGGGAAGTCTTACCAAAATAAACTCCTAACGATGACTTTAAATTTTTAAAAATTATTTTATTATGTTCATTTCAATGGTTTTTGGTCTTACTTAAATACAGAATTCTAACTTGAAAACTAGTAAAATATAAAATTAAGTTGTTCCATCATAATAGGTTTATTCTTGTTTTATGTTTTATTTCTCTCATTTTTGTTTTTTTATATACATTATACCCCTACTCTTTGCTGAATTCATCTTACCAATTACTTGTTAGAGTATCATTATTTTCCTTGGTAAATTATTTAGTATTGTGAGACTTTCTGAAAATGAGGGCTGTGTTTCAATGAACTCACGAGTTCAGAGTAATTTGTCCAAGTTCAGAAGAAAACATCTCAGTAAGACATCAGAATTTAGTAAGGAGGGGGTTGATAAAAATCTTGCTGTTCTCATTAGTATTGCAAGTCAGTAAGTATGGGGGGATCTCTGCTGACTACAACACTTTTCATGTAGAATATTTCTGCTAAATTAATAAATGAAGTTTGTTACTATTTTTCTTCATTTTCCCTTCTTAAGCTTATTTACTTATATCGTCCATGAGTAAGAGAAACAGAAACAGCACTCCCAGTAGACTTGACAGTGTGATCCACCCCTAGCTCCAGCCAGCCCTGGATCGTAGACACATGCATGTCCTGTGTAATCAGACAAGTCCCTAGATTTGAACTAGAAACCTTCTCATGTAATTCAGCTTCACAGAGCATCATGTTTTACTGTTACACCCCTTTCCCACCCCCCAATACTATGAGGATTGCATACAGACTATACTACAAATGCCCCCCCCCTTTTTTTTTACACTTTTTTAGGTAAACAATGAAGGTTAGGGTCCTGAGAAATACTTAACTCATAAAACTACAATCATGGCATTGAGAAGGGGACCTAAATTCCTAATTAAGTTTTGCCACTGACAAGTTTTTACCTGTACAAATCATTAATTGTTCTGATCTTCAATGTATTTTTCTGTAAAGAGAGCAGACTAGCTGGTTTCCTATCTTAATATTTTTTGATAAGCTATCAGAACTGAATGTATGTAAACAAACACAAATGAAGAATAATTCATGTGAAAGATGATCCTAGATCAGTGTAGACAAAGGTTAGGCAGAAATAAACTTTCCTTTCAGAGTTATCTACCATGGCATGGGCCCTCAGACCCACACGGGCTTCCTCATGCCGGGTGAGGCAGCCTGATGGTTGCTGGCAAGAATGACGTCTCATGAGAAGAGTAAAGTTTTTGCTTTCCATGATAGCTACTGTGGCATGGGAGGGAAGAATTGTTTTCTGTAAAGGTCAGCACAGACTAGATGATCAGTCTGCTTTCCAAAGAAGTCTGCATCAGGCTTATCCAGGTTGATTTTAGGAATCAGCCAGGGGTCCTGAAATATAGTGATGATCTGGTCACACTGTAGAACAAGAAAATCAGAATCACTGCAGTTGGGCACATGTAGAAGCTTTTTTGTTTGTTTAAGAGTTTTTGTTTTGTTTTGTTTTTTGTTTTTTTGTTTTTTTTTTTTTGCTGCAGGGCATGTGTGTTATTCTGTCAGAGAGACAGAGATAGAGACAACAAATAAGAAATCACCCTCCAGAGGGATGGCCACTCATAACTCCTTCTCCATTCTTATCTGGGATCTTGGGCATGCACATTTCATGTTACTGGTCTAGGACTTGAACCACAATTGGCATGTGGGAGTCCAGCACCTTAATTACTATGCCACCTGCTGGCCCCAAGAAGTGGTTTTTAGGTGATGTCAGGTGCTTCTAGCATGCAGACAACACAGAACGGCTCATCTGAAGCAAGACTGGCAAATTCACCCTGACTTGTAAGTATGCAATCCAGTTAGTGGGAAGAGAGAATAGAGATATGGATGAAGAATAAGTCTGAGATTGCAACTCTATCAGCTATGAAGAAGGGCTGTGACAGTTAGTGATGGGTATCACAGGCAGAGAGAACAGAGGGGACCTGTGTCTGCATATTTACCATCTTTGTCTTAGAGGTCGTTTCCCCACCTGCTGGACTCAAGTTCCTCAAAGCAGCAGATAGTGTCTGCTCACTGAGGGCTCTTGGGAACAACCCTGAGTTTTTTAGAATGCACTTTCTTTTTCCCATTATAAATAATGAGGCTTGTCTTTGAAATAGGTTGCACATGTTTTACTCCTGGAAACCTCTCAGGAAGCACCAAATAGTTAAGAATGCATGGAAAGAACACAAATTCACAGTAAGCAATAAAAAACTTTTCAGTTTTATGGTGGCTTTGTAGACGTTGTGCATTGATTCTTATGGAACATTTGAAAAAGAAGAATTATGCTCACTGTGAAAGGCTAAAAATCAATGACCACAATAGAAGTGACTTTTAGAGTTACGTTAAAAATTACCTTCCCTTTGTTTTCAAATCTGCAGCTTGCCTATCTTTCCCATGTTAAAACAAACTGGGTACTTGAACTTGCTACTTTTCTTGCTTTTTTACTTCTTTATGCCTTCATGATTATTTTGCAGAAACAGACATGTGATCCAACTTATTACCTCCATGTCTTTATTACTGAGTCCTTCAGAATCTTGCAACTGATTTCCACCTGTAATGTTAATGCAAAATATCAATCTTGGACTTTGATATCCAGATGGTAGAGTGACATTAGACCACAAATATTCCCACTCCAACACATATAAACAAGCAAAGTTAAAACTATCTTAACCAAAATTTCACTAGGATCAGATAAACGAGAATTTTAACTTTGTGCCATAAACCATAAAATGTGACAACCAAGAAAAGAATTGGTGAGTTCTGGAGCAACACTGTTTCTAACACATCCCTAACCCAACCTCAGAAGCTGTACTCTGAGTAAACCTAATCATCACAATTCTCACTTTGGCTTATTGAATTTATGAATCATTAAGCTTAAGGGCATCATTTTTGTTTTTCATTTGTTTATGTCCTTCTCGACTCAGGAATGAGAATTAGATAAGGTGGAAGGGTACAAGATGGTGGAGTGAATGCAGAAGTAGCTGCCAGAAGAGTCTGGTTAACTGATGGAAATGAAAAATGGTACCTGACTCTCTTTGACAGAAATAGAGCCTCTAGGGTCCCTTGGTAAATTAGGGGAGCCATCAGAATTCATGTATCTCTTCATGATCACTGCCTGCTTTCCTTGTCAGGTTGAAGTATAGGCAGCACAAGACAGTCAAAACGGTCTCAGAAAAGACCACAGAGGGACACTTGTAATTTCAGCTGAACTTACCTGAATATAGACAGTACTGCTTAGGTTAAACATGATTAAGATGTAAAATAGAGTAGTGATGGTTACCACAAAAAGCTCCTACTGTAAGGAGGAAATAAAATAAAAGAGCATAACTCATATGAGGGGGAAATAAAAGAATATGACTCATACAAGTACTGATCTAGGGAAGAAACCCAAAGATGAAACTTTCTCCTATTATATTTTTTAGAAAACTTAACAAGCGGCCAGAAGATGGTGTTATGGTTATGTCCCTGAACTTCCATTTAGTTGATTGGGGTTACAGTCCTGGACCCAATGGCTTAAAACTCATGCTGGGTGTATGTGCGTGTGTGCCCAAGATCCAGAGAGTAGAATGGACAAGAAAGGATTGCTGTGTAGCCATCCTCCAGGGGGTGATTTCTCATTTTCTACCTGTCTGTCTCTGTCTCTCTAGTAAGTGCATAAGCCCTATAGCAAAAATCTCTCTCAAAAATAAATAAATAAATAAATAAAACACTAATAAAACAAGAGTTTAAAGACCAATGATTAAACTACATAACAACCTAACACAATTGTGCGTGCTGTCTTCAACTTAGAATAACTAATCCAATAGTTGAACTTAAATCTTTAAATTGATGCAAATTAAACATCTCAAAGTTCACATGACCAGTGCTAAATTCTTCAATTCTAAATATGTTCCTTCCTCAGCTTTCCTCCATAAAAACAGTCCAACCCACAATTTATTCAAGCCAGAAATATGCTCTGTTATTCCTCTTTCCCTCATCCTCATGACCTTACTCAGAGTTATCATGGAAAATATGAAAATGAAATTCAATTCTCAAGTCTTCAAGGTTTTCCTGAAATGCAATTGCAAAGCAAAAGAAACTGTAAGACAACATTCCAAATTGAGTCAATATGTACATTTAAGTTTTGGTCAATAAAAAACCATGTTGAATAATAAGATTGAAAAAAATAGAAATGAAAGGGAAATAAAATAAAGTTAAATGTAATTGATAGGCTAGCAGGTGGTATGGTGATTAAGGCACTGGACCCCACCTGGCCAATTCTATGGTTCAAGTCCCAGACCCAGTGGCCTCAAACCATGTGAACACATGTCCAACATCCCAAGAGGGGAATGGTGGAGAAGGGATTGAGGTGTAGCCATCCCTTCTTGGGGGGATGATTTCACACTTTCCCTCTCTCTGTTTCTCTCTGGCAAGCATGTGTACTCTACAACAAAAACCTAAATAAATAAACAAATAAAAGTAATTGATAGAAATTAGAAGAGAAATGGATTGTTGAGAAATGTATACATGTTGGAATATTCACTTTGCAAGCTAAGTGACATATGTGATTCAATATATAAAATAAATTGAAATGAAATATATATATAATATAATTAAGAGAGAAATGGAGGTAAAAGAAAAGTTATGTCAGAAAAAATTCATTAAATTACAGAGTGCATATGAAAGGTCAAACTCAAGTGACAACTTAGTAAGGGTCACTGAGAAAAGTAAAGCATCAACTGAGAGAATGAAAAGAAATAAATAGGTGGCTAAGGTGGCAGAATCCCACTGGCCAATTAATCAATTTTATCCTTTTACTCCCCGAAAGCACTGGCTTTTCACAGTAAAACCTACCAAACCTTGAAAGACCAGGTATACCAGGTACACCTTATAAATAGTTCCAGAGAATTGTTAGTGAATTAGAGTTCTTTTAATCAAGCAAGTGTAACAGTGATAATAGAATCCGATAGATATAGAAATATATTTGTAAATATTAGTGCAAAAATACTAGACAAACTATTATAAAGCTAAATCCAATAGCACATTAAGAAAATAATATAAGCAAGCAGGTGAAATTTATTCCAGTAATAGAAACTTGGTTGAATATTTAGGAAATCATTAAATATCATAAAATACGATGGTACATCAAAGAAAAAAAATTCTATAAATATTTCCATAGATGATAAAAGGCTTTGAAAAATTCCATACCTGTCCTTGACTGAAAAAAGATTTAAAAATCAAGGATCAAACAGTAGCACAGCAGAAAAATGCAGTACTCTGTGAGTGTGACACATCTGGGTCCATATCTGGAGCTCTCCCTGACTGCACTGGGGACGCATGTGCCCACGATGCAAGGCTGGCTAAAATCGAGAGCAGAGTGTGTCTGTTGGATGGTCTTCCTCTGTCTCTCATGTTCATGGAGGAAATAAATAAACTTCTTCAAAAACCAGAAAAAATAGAGAACATTTTAGTTCTAAGGCCAGTATTCTATAGTATAAAAATATCAAGGGCATTTTAGTAAGATGAGGAACAAATCAAGGATGTCCAATATCTCTACTACTATTCAATATTCTAATTATATATATAAATATATAAATATATGAATCTCTCTTTCTCTCTCTCTCTCTCTCTCTATCTATCTATCTATACACACACACACACACACACTCACACACAAATATATGCCAAGGAAATTAGAAAAGGTAAACTGATTAGAGGCAAAATATTTGGTAAAGAAGAAGAAAAGTATCTTTATTTCAGATGATATGATAGTGAACTTTGGAAACCCCCAAAAAATCAATGATAAAACTAACAAACACTAATGCAATAATTTTGTTAAGTAAAATTAAGTTAAGGACTATAAAATAAGCATAAAAAGTCAATAGTCTTCATCTATGTAGACAATGATCAGCTAGAGGGCATAATATTAAGGAAAACTTGCTTGCAGTGGCAGAAAATATTATTTTTAAATAGCTAACAAGTATGCAAAACCCATACGAGGAAAACTTTGAAGCATTTCTGTGAGGCACTTCAGACTTTAAAAAATAGGATGTTACCTATTCTTTTTGATGGCTCAACATCATAGTCATGTCAATTCTCTCTAAGGTAATTTATAAAGTCAATGTAATCCTAATAAAAATACCAGCAAGCTTTTTGATAAAGTTGATACTAATATTCATATGTTAAAACTAAACATGCAAAGGTAGCCAGAAAAATACTAAAAAAGAAAAACTATGTGTGATACCAGCACAGATAATCAGAGATGTGTGGTATATAGGAATAGATACACATATGTGTGCATAAATGTATGAATTTATACAAATATTTCCTAGCTTTATGTGGTAGGAGGACAAAATCACTCCAATAGTAATGAACATGCCTAGCATCTAGATCTTGGATTCTAAATAAGATTTTTTTTATTAAACATAAACTAAAGTTGCCTGGAGAACGGACTAATTCTGAGTCGTGGTGAGATGATCTGAGATAACCCTAGAACATCTGGCGCCAGAGATTAAAAACAGATCATGGAAACATACCTAAAGGAATCAGGAGCCTCCTGGAAGGCACTCCCAGTGGCTAAATCTGGGGAAGTTTGAAGAGCAAAATAAGTAGCAACAGTAATATACTAAAGCCCATAAAGTTAAACAATTATCCATAAATACATAGTCACATAAATAAATTATAATTAAATGAGGGAAACGGAAAGTTCTTACAGGAAAATTTCAATTATGAGGTGCCAAAAAGACCATGGAATTAGTAAATCAACATTTGAGAAATAGCACAGTTATAAATTATTTAGGCAGGAATGATTAATAGAAGCTAAAATTTGTAGGTACATATTTGTATAATATCAATATACCTTCTTTACAAGATATTTATTAACAAAGAGAGGAACAGTAACTTCAGAGTGAAGAAACCTGGCTCACGAAATTTCCAGTTACATCTTTACAATATCTGAGGTCCAAATCAACCTCTCACTGCCTGCTCAGAGATCACAAGCTACATCCTGCAGCTATTGCTTCGTGGCCGGCTGACACGATGTTAAGATTGTTCCTCCTAATTCTGGTTCTGGTGTGCTTCCTTTGGAGGATTTCTGCAGTATCTATGACTTTTGTAGTACACAGTCCTAAAGGATGCAGAGTCAGAAGCACTTTTATCCCTTCAGAAGCTTTTTCAACAAGTAACCCTGGCTAATATCCCCCCATGTATTAGTCCCCAGAATTTTCCCAGATGGCTTTGCAGCAGGTTCTACCATGTGATACCTCCCCACGGGCAGCCTCCCTTGAGATCACAAAAATTATATTTCCAGAAAGTGCCGGGGACTAGCCTCGGCGTGGGTGGGTTATCTTGACGGAGGCAGCGAAGGTGAACAGAAGACAGAGGCCTCGATGCTTTCTCATGCACGTCTTATGCCGGACACCCCTCAAAGATCGCTCTCTGAGGAGTGACAACTGCTAGGAATTATTGTGCCTTTTTATTGAAAATGTGATACATGCAAGTAAATGGGTGAGGGGCAGTAAAAGATTTACTCTAAGGAACAGGGTATACAAAGCATGGAAGCAATAATTATAAAACATGCTGTTTATCTTGCTAGCTCAGGTAAAATTAATCACAGTTTTTAGGATGAGGAAGTCTATTTGTCTGTTGTATCTTTTTTTTAGATTTTGATTACTGGGAAGAGTCTTTTGAAGAGGAGGCTTGTAGGATGTTTTATAACTTTAACAGCACATGGATGAGAAACTCTTTGTAGTTGAAAGCTACCTGTTGCTTTAGATAAGAGCTCCCAGCTAAAATGGTTAATCTTTCTGTGGAGCCCTCAGCTTTATTTATTCTGTTTTCCCATCCAGGCTTTTTCCTCTAAAAAAATCTGTGGGTTCCTGCATTTTGTTTGTTGAGTCTTGTCAATTAGTGAGTTCTTTTGTTTTATCTCTGAGTCTCTGTTATGTGGTGAATGTGCTGACTTTGCTAGTGTGAGTTAACTTTGGCCTGTAGCTTTAACAAGGGCTAGCCTTAAACTAACTTAGTCTACATATGCTTGCTTCTAATGCTAATTTAGTTTATACTAACTTAATCTATATGTTAATTTTGGCTTAAAAACAGACAGGTGGGGGAGTCTTAAACTTCCTGGTCCTGGTGTCAGTCTTAGGGAACCACATTCCTACAAGATCACTAATTGGCTTTATGGTAATGATTGGTATATCTTACTCTTGCAAGATACCGTAATAACAGTAAAACTCACGGCAGAGAAATGAACTATAGGCCAGTAAAATGACACAAGGAGAGTTAGTAAACCGATGGCCTTGTCTTGCCGTTTCTTCCCAGCCAGGCCATGGGAGACAGCCTCTTTACCAGTTTGTGTTGTCTGCATGGCCCCGTCAAGAAAGGTCCACTGGTGCAGAGCTCTGAACGCCATCATCCAAGTACCCATGAGCACACCTTCTCCAGAGAGGTCGGGATCTCATCTTTGGAGAGAGATCTCTTCCAGATTAGTTCCTCTTTTGAGTGCTCTGTCTCAGTCTTGGAGTAGTGACTTCTTATTTATTTCATTCCAGTAACCTTTAGTTTTCTCTTTATATCATATTAGTAATCTACCTCAAATCACTGCTCAAGTTAATAATATTATTTATAATAAACTTTCTCGGATCCAATTATAATATATTTTCTTTCCCATAGCACAAACCACCCAAACAAGTAACCAAAGTTAACATCATTAGCAAGAAGGAATACTAGCTTCTGATGTCTCTTGAGATATAGCATCTTGCCCTCACCCCCAGTACTTCTTAGTATTTGTGCCCAAAATAAATTACTTGAATTTAATCATCTAATAGGCCAACTCATGAGACTTAAAAAAAATAATAAGTAGACAATATTCCTTAAAAGTGTGAAAGTTAAGGACTAATATTTTTTAAAAAGAGTAATTTACATCTTCTAATGATTTACTATCACACTTATAAATAACACTCTAGATTTCTATTCTGCTTTATAGAGCCGAGGGTGAACTTGCCTTTGTCATATCTCTGACCTTCTCTCAGAGTACTCTTCTCTTTCTCTGGAAGCCAGTTATGTGGCTTTGTATTGGTTTATACCTTACCTACTTCATCACTCTCTATTCCTTTTACCTTCTCTGTTTTATTTTATTTATACTCCATAACTTCACAGTCAAATTGCATCTATCTCAAGTAAGCTCACATTAAGAGCAATCTTCTGGAATGTAAACTCTATAAAAGCAGAATCTTGTCTCTATCATTTCTTATTTCTACATGGACTAATACACTCTGGAATATTCTAAGTACTAAATAAGTATGTTTCCACATTGTGTGACATCTGTAATTTCAGTTGATAAAGTTTTTTATTTAAAAAATAGTAATAACTGAAGGGCAGCCCCAGGCCCAGTGGTTAAGAGAGCAAGATTTCGCATGGCTGATTATACCTGGAATCCTGGCCCTGGCTGCTTAAAAACATTCTGAGTGTCTGTATATGTGTGCCCAGAATCCTTACAGGATGGAGAAATGGAAGAAAATGGATTGCAATTTGACCACACCCTGCTTGGGAGTGTTTCCTGTCCTTGCCCCCATTTCTGTCTCTCTCTGGCAAGTGAAGCACTATCTATCTAGCAATTAAAAAATAATAAACTATATTGTGATATGTGACTCTGGATTATACCTAGCTTCTTTAAATTCTACTCTTTGATGTTCATACCTCTCTCTCTTGAATTCTCTTACCTCTCACATTCTTTTCTTTCCTTCATGGCTTTAGCTTTCCTGCCCTCCATTTAAATGCTTTCTGTAGAGTTCTTTGGGGATGTATCATAGGACATAAAGAAAAGTTCCTGAAATCAGTAATAAAAGAAATGATTAATATTCGAAAATCTTACAATGTGACATATTTGGCCTTATTACAAATAACATCTTCCTTCCTGTTCATGCTGCAGGAATGTTCACCACCTTGAATATATTAGTTAAGGTAACATTGGCTGTTGTAACAATCTGCAACATTCCATTGGCTCAACTGCTTGAGAAAATGTGTTCCTTGTTTGTTTTACAGTCAGTATGTATGAGAAACTTGTTTTATTTTGGGGCTCTGATATCTTGGAATCATGTATTTATAATTAGTGAATGAAGAAAGAGCATGAAGGCAGATGTTACACACAAGAGCAACACTTATCAGTTAGGCTGCAAGTGTCACACCTCATCTGCTCACATGTCATTGAGCAGTACTCAGTCACATGGACAGACACAATGGCAAGGAGTTTAAAAAATACAGTCTAGTTGCAGGCTCAAAAAGAAGAAAACATAGGTTTCATGCTTAGGCTTAGTCATCTTTGTCATAAACCATACGGAAATACAGCAGAAGTCTGCAAGATAAACATGATACTTCTTTATAGTTAACCTGACGTAAGACAAAATAGTAAAGCATACATTTTATGAGCATGTTTACGTATTCAGGAAAACTCTTCAATAGGACATGAATGAACTAGATGGAAGTTATTGGGTTATTTGTTTCTAGTGTTGCCCAGAAGATCATCAGGCAGCACATAGAATTTATGCTCTGAATTGGGGACTCGAGAGCTTTGCTGATGAAGATGTTTGGCCTCCCACTTCACATGGCTCCCTTGTGAACTCAAAAGACAGTATAAGGTTTCCCCAATTAGACTACAACTGTGACTGATTCCTTAGCTTTCAAGGGCAAGTGGTTCTTACATGTTCTATCAGTCCCTTCTTCAGCCATGCCTGCATAGAGGTGTGACCTGAAGTCCAGAACTCAGGGACACCTTTTAACAGATTATCTTTGGTGTTCTATTGCTCTTCCTTAGTGAGCTCAAAAAAAAAAAAAAAAAAAAAGCCTGGCTTTAAATATTCTCTGTGCTCTCATGACTGGTAGAGTTATATGTAGGGTTTCCTGAGCTTTATATGATTCTTTATAGATGTTTCCTAAATATTCTAACTTAGGGTGTTGTGCTTGTAACTAAAGAGGTGAGCCCTGAAATTAAATAAAGCCATCTTAGATCCATGATCTGTCACAAATAGTTATGTGACCTTAGGGAATACTTATCCCCTTAAAGCTTCAGGTTCCTTGACACTGGGGTAGGTGAATACTTCCTAAATAAGACTCCCAAAGCACAATCAATAATCCCAAAAATAGACAAGTGAGATTACATCAGATTAAGAAATTTCTGCACAGCAAAGTTCACAGTAATTAGTGGGAATTGACAACTCTTGGAATAAGAGAATATTTTTGTAAACTATGACCCAGAAAAGGGACTGATAACCAGAATACACAGAGAACTCAATTGGCTTACCTTAAAAAAAAGTGATCAACTCAATTAAAAAATGGGAAAATGAGCTGAACAAAAAACTCTCCAAGAAAAACATAAAAAGCTAAATAAAAAGTATATGAGGAAATGCTCAACATCTCTCATTATAAGGGAGATGAAAATTAAAACCACAATGAGATACCATTTAACCCCTGTCTAAATGGTGAATAAAAACAAACAAACAAAAAAACCCACACAAAAAATGATAAGTGTTGGTTAGGTTGTGGTGAAACTCTCCTACACTGTTGGTGGTCATGTAAACTGGTCCAGCCACTGTGGAAGACAATATAGAGGTTCCTCAAAGACCTATAGATAGAACTGCCAGATGATCCAGCAATTCCCCTTCTGGGTATCTACCCAAAGGACAGAAGAATGCTCAATCAGAAAAGTGCTTGCACATCAATGTTTATTGTGGCATTATTCACAATTGTTAAGACATGGAACCAACTCAAATGTCCACAAACAGGTGGATGGATTGGAAAAGTGTGGCACATATACTCTATGGTAAATACTATTCAGTCAAAACAAAACAAAACAAAATAAAACAAAAACACAAGACCCTGGCATTTGATAGAAAGTAGTCAAATATGGAAGATTTGTTGCTGAGTGAAGCAAGCCTGGCTATGAAAGAGAGATATTTTATGTCTCCATTTAATATATACTAACTGTTCACACTCTATGGTAGAGATTGAAAGATTAAAGGACATGAAAGCAGTGAAAATAGTTATGGACACTGGATACAGTGTGGAAAGAGGGTGTGAGAGAGGAAGAGTATAGGGAAGGAAATCAGGGAGAAAAAATAGAGAGGCAAAACATTTGTGGGACACAGAAATGTTTTATTACCTGTTGATAATGTGTAGAGTGTTCTTAACTGGACTGGTCTGAGGTGTATTTCATGTTGGGTAATTTCTCTTTACAAGCCAAATGATGTATAGTGATGAAATGTTTAAAAAATAATAATTTAAAAAATAATTCAAAAGTACAAAGTAAAAAAAGAGAGAGATGCTATGAGAAACTGTTGTTCTTATTATCAGTTTTCTTATTTTAAAAGAAAAAAATAGAGATGTTATGAAAAACTGTTGTTGTTGTTATTACCATCCAATCATAATAAAATCTGTAGATGACATTTTCTTTTTGTATTTCTTATTCTAAATAAATGACATGAGTACACACTAAATCACCCAAGTGAGAAATCTCATTGTCAACCTGAACACTTTCCCTGTTATACCTCTTCACATTTAATTAGTTGTCAAGATCTATTAATTTTACACTCGTGATGGAGACTGCTAGCTGTTCAGAAAAAAATTATTCCTCTTTTTTCGGGCACCTGGCTAGACTTCATTTCCTAAACCTTCTTACAGTTGGGTGTGATCTTAAGGCTGATTTCTAACTAGGAAAACATGGTTGAAAATGATAAGTACCACTTCCAGGCTTGGCTTATAAAGAACTACATGTTTGATTCAGTATATTTTTTCATTCTGACTGCCAACTTTGGATTCTCAAGGTGGCCTTGGATCTATGTTGAAGAGCTATGCGTCAGCAAGACCAGGTTGCTCTGGGTCTGTGACTGACCATGTAGAGGAGAGCCTTATTCCACTTTCATCTTTCCAACTCTAGTCATTTTAGACTGGCCTTCGACTTTTGGACTTTTCAATAGAGCAAGAAATACACTTGTACCGTGTCTAAACTGTTACATACTTGGGGGACTGTTATAGTGGTTTGACTACTTTTACAATTCTTTAAAAATTCTGCTACCTACAGGATACTATTTATGGCCCACAATGTTCTTCATGATTATTAACTTTCCTCTTCCTCAAACTCAGCTCCCACTAGTCCAGTCCTCCTGTTCGCACCAAGTGACTGATTGATACCGAATAGTTCCACTGAGTCAACAATGGAACATGTCGTTTTTCTTTGTAGGCTTTTCTGAACCTAAAATAACCCTGACTCATTTATGCACATACAGTATTCCAATTAATATATGAAGAAGACTCAATTCAGGTATCTCTTTCTCAGTTCTCAATTATTCTTTGCTTCACCTGTGCCTCTCATTTACAGAAAGATATTTTCATCTCTTCTGCTGTAATATTCTATACATTTCTCTAATATCACTAATATAACATTTTTTAGGCATTTTTACCAGTTTTTATTGTCAGTACTAGACTATATTTTAATTTTAGACTAAAAATGATTCTCTTTCACCATGATAATTTTGTATTACCCAACATGCAATGTTTGATGACATTTGTTGAAGGAGTGAATGTGTTGCTCATTGATTGCTGCATAATAAACTACTGCCATGCTTAGTGACTTAAAACAAGCATTTTAATATGTTTACAACTTCAGAGGTTTGTGAAGGGATTGGTACTGTTCAGTTTTAATCCTTGAGGAATCAGCTGGGTCAACAGTCTGCTGCAGAATCCTATCTAGAATAGCTGCTTCATATGTATTTCTCAGCCTAAGAGCTCCTTGTCTTCTCTCTCTCTCTTTTTTCTCTCCTTCTCTCCTCATCATTCCAAGATTTATTTTATTCCTCAGAGAATCTCCTGGTGGACTATGATTCTCACATCATGACAGTCTCAGTGTTGTTGCATTTCTTCATGGCAGTTGGCTTCAAGAGAAAGTACCCAAAAGCAAGCATTCTAACAAGTCAGGATGTTGTCTATAAGCTTGTTGTGAAGTGGTCCCATGAGCCTTGAATGTCCATTATTTTGCATCCTATTAGAAAAGCAAGTTACAAGGCAAACTTGGTTTCATGGGAAAGGTAATTAGACTCCATCTTTCAGTGGGAAACAAAGACTTCATTGCCATCTTTCACCTACCACAATAAATAAATAAATATACTAAGTATGCTATAGTCTGAAACTTTGTGCCTTGCCAAAATTCCTATGTTGAAATTGTAATCTTTAGTGTGATGGTATTATGGTATTAGGAGGCGAGGTCTCTGAGAGGCAGAATCTTTATAATTGGGTTAACTGTGCTTACAAAAGGACCCCAGGAAGATAGTTGCCCCTTCTGTCAAGTAAGGAACCTGTATAAAGAAATAGCTTTCTTTGAGTCAGGATGTAGAGCTCTCACTAGATGCTGACTCTTGGGTTCAAAGCCTCCAGGAGTGTCAGAAATCAATACCTGTTGCTACTAAACCACCCAGTCCGAGGTATTTTGGTATCGCCACCTGAACAGAAAAAAGCAAGTTATATTCCATCTGAGGCATCAAGGTCTGAGTAGTCAACATATCAATAACTAAATAAAAACCACAAACAATTCCATGATAAAGTTAAACATTAAACATTCCATCGTACATATTCCATATGTTTGTAAGTGAATCATAGTTTCATTCAGATAAAAACTATTAAAAATAGTTTATCTGAAATGAATTTATGTAAAAGATCAAAGTGAAAATATTCATAGAAACAAAAATTTAGTTTAACATTAGCTAATGAATCTAGGTCCTTAAAGTAACTTTTAAAACATGGAAACCACAGAAGAACAAATATGTATATACAGAATGTATTTGTTGTATTGATAAAGACTAAAATTTTGTGGCTTAGAATTTTGCCAACAGGTATAAGGTAATAATGACAGCATGTTCTGATCTAATGATTACTAGTATTATAAACAGAGATAACATGCATCATTTTTATTGTGAGTTGTTTACATAGTTTACATTATAATTATTTGTGGCATGCAGGAAAACTTGTGAGTGGGAGCTGGGTTTTAATCGATAGGGATTACTGCTGTCATTGTCATCAATCCAGGGAGAGGTCACTTTTAGACCAATCAATTAAGAAGGTGACCCAGCATAGTGATACATTTGGTAGTAAATGGAACTGTAGTGCTGGAAACCACACAAGCAAATGAGGGGTTAGATTCCTGGTTTGACCTGAAAATACAGTAGGTATAAGCACATGTGCCCAGGATCCTGCCAACTAGAGGGCTGTGGGAGGGACTATGGTGTGACAAGACCCTGTCAAGGGTGTTTCTCTCTCTCTCCTCTTGGTGTGTGTATACCTGCTCTTTATCATGAATAAACATAAATAAGCATTTCAATAAATAAATTAAATGAAATAGATTTGGGGGGCATTGGTAGATGAAGTAGAGAACTTCCTTCTCTTTTGACAATGTGGTGCTAACAGGTCTCTGGTTATACGACATTATGTACCCCAGAACTATTTCAGGAGTGGTATTCAAGTATTCCTTGCCATGTGAAAGCAGTTTGGAAATAAGGTTACTAAAAAGGGTATATCGTTCATCAGTGATGGCAACAGCTGCAAATGTAGTGAAATGAAGCAGAAAAAGTCTCTGAAGCAAGCTAGGTTTAGGCAGCCATGATTAAGACTCAAAATGAATATCTGTTATAGTTCAGTTCCAGGAAAGCGCAACCATCCCAGCTATTTTAAGAAGAAGGAATTTAAGACAGGATGTTGTTATAAAGACTGTAGGCTGAACATTCAGGAATAAATCCTCTAAATTCTCTTTTTCTGGCCTTCCAGAAGGGCAGCTACTCCTGTCACAGTGAGAATGGAGGGGTACTGAGAGACTGGTCCTTAGAGGTCAGTGTCAGGTATACACCCTGATAGAGGTGATCCAGAAGTCAGAGTAAGACCAGCAGTGTGATTACTTCTCGGCAGCCCCCAAGCTAGTGACTCGAGCACTCGAAGAACAAATTATACCTCCATAAAGTTTGCCAGCAACAACAGCAAAAGTAGCCTCCCTTCTGCCCTCCCAATATTTTGGGAATGCATTTAATTGGCAGAACCTGATTTACATCTGTAACTGGCTATGAGGAGGTCTGTGAAAAGTAGTTTTCAGTTTCCCAGCCTTTTGTGGTTCAGAAAGGCCATAAGAGGCAGTGGAAATGGCTGATGGTTGCCTCTTCATCTCACCCATTGGAGAGTGCTCCTGAGCACCCAGGAGTGAGCAGTTAGGAGTGACGCACTGTATGGAAGAGTACTGCCCTCTCCCCAGTACTGTGCTGGGACTATCAAGGTTCATCCTGTAAGAAGCCTGCACTCCACTCAGGATCAGTTGGCTGTAAAACCCGCGGCCCAGCAGTAAGGTGGCTAACACTGGAGAATGAAGGACTGAGGAAATTCTTCTCAGACATAGCTAGAAAACACATCTGAGATAATTATCTTCAACTTGGTTAGTTAAGGCTCTTCCTCTAATAACTACTTTTTTTAATAAGAGAAATATAATTTGTATTCCATTGACAAGACCAGGGATGGATGTATAGATTTGAGTGGTTTCTACACCTATGAAAAACTTTAAAAATCAATGCTTAACCCCAAACTTCCATATCTCCCAAAGAAAACTGTAATAGAATCTAATTTCTAACCCTGGCCAAAACAGGTCGATAAAATGAAAGCCCAGAAGAATTTGAAAACTCATTTCCTAATATTGGCAAAGTTATTTATCTCTACTAAAAGGATTATGAACTCTCTTTTTGGTGTTTTTTATAAAAAGAAGTTGTTATGTCAAGCCTGTATTGAAAATAAATGGCACAATTTTGCTAACTTACAAGAAGATGCGATGTGTAATTTTTAAACTGGGAAATACTGGATTACCTTTTAAGTGTAGCATTTCCAGTAAATGAGCGCAGATGGTAAAGCTGCACTGAGACTGATCTCATTGATATTGGTCCAATGAATCACATCTACAACCAAAAGTAGGAGCCTACAGATTGTTCTGCTTTGTGGTTGGGATTAAAAACAAACTGATAAATAAATCTGTTCTTGAAATGAGAATGTGCTCCTACTGTAGCACTATTACTATTTTTCTTTTTCTGAGAAAACTAATACCTAAAACCTCTCTATTTATCCTCAATGGGGTCATTACATTTAGTATAAATATACCCTTTAAATGAATAACTTGTTCTTAAATGGTAAAGAAATATATACAAATAGACTTGTTAACAATGAGATAGGGATTGTATTACATAAATCAAGGTAATCATATAATATCTATATCAAATTGAAGTTTAGATTCTAGTCACATATCTTCTGTTACATTTTTACACCTTTACACAATCTTCCCCATCTTTTAATTGCATGTTATGTATTCCTCTATTGTAGTACTAATTGCTTTGAATTTTAACTTTTGCTGTGATTTCCTGTCTACATCAATAGTGTGTGCTCCATGAGGTCACTATCTTTGTTTTATTCTGCTTTATATCATCAACATCAAAACCATAGTGTCTCACATCAAAAAGCTCAATAGATGTGGTTTGAATAAATATTTACGGTCTTTTATGCCTTTGGCTTATTTATATTCCACTCAACCCCTTACGTTTCATTCAATAAAAAAGTGTTTTAGGTGCCACGAGAGATTCCTGAAAACACAGGCAATATCTCCAACCCAATAATTGTACTGGGGGATAAAAGGTTGACCTATGAAAAAGAAATTCACATAGGAAATTAGCAATGTTGTACAATATAATCTAAATGACAAATTCAGGGCTTCTGTATAGCAATTAAGAAAATTCAAAGAAAGAAGACACAGTATCAGACATATGTGAAGATAAATGATAAAAGTATTCCTTCATGAAAACGTCACACTAAGGTAACCACCTGACTGAAGGGTTTTCAGATTTTTACATTGGTAAATATTTGTTGGGCACTCACTGAAAAAGATATCATTTTTGGTTAATAACTAATGTCAAACTATAGAAACAATAGTTCTCATCTTGCAGGGGATAATAATCTAGAATTCTCAGAGATTAAAAATATTGGTAATTTAGGTGTTCCTGAAATACTGTTGCAGGCTTTCTTTTAATAAAACCTTGTCTCATGAATTATGTATTGTGTGTGAGTAATATCCAAAAGAGTACTAAGGTTATTACCCACACGAACAACTCTTATCCTGACACCTAAGAAAACATTAGTCCCTAGTTAAAAAGGTGGTACTTTAAAAGCAAATAATAGACTACAGAATGTGAGGTAGGATCCAAGGTAGGAAAAAGCCTGGACATTAATAATGACAAAATTACTGAATTGAGTTGTAAGAAATTAATTTCATTATATGAATTAGATATTTTTATTATTAGAATTTTAGGTATTTGACCTAAAATTAAAATGATTATAAGCATGTGTAAACTAAATTTTAGTTTTATTATTCTTCACTTCATTTTCCTTCCTACCTCCTGAAGTAGCTCAAACACAGTATCGGGAAATAGCAATTATTGAGTACTTCATATTAAACCAAAGAAATGATGTAGAATTATTTTTCCCTTTGTACTCACTTTTAGGTTGTTATATTTATCTCTTAATTTGGTATCATAGCCTATTCCTTAGTATTATCAGTAGCACCACTAATCATTTGGATTATATACAGTATTTATGAGTCTGAACAAAGTCAGTTCCTATTTGATAATTAAAAAAGCATAATTGAAGAAACACTGAAAGATGATACATAGCTGTCAAGCTATCCACAGAATCTGATAAAAGTAAAAATATTGGATATGAAACTTCTCTGGTAAAATGTTTATTCTGCATTTTTAAAAATTGAAAGTGTACATATATCACATATTAATAACTAAATTGTTATTATACACTGTGGGAGGCTGCGCACCAGCGAGTCTGCCGAGGTTTCTCAGAGAGCAAACAGTTACCATGATTGGTTCCCTTCCAAAAACCTGACCTTCGAAACCTTGCTCTGATTGACTACTAGAATCCCTCAAATTTGCATATCCTGCACCTCATGATTGGTCCAAAAGCAACCAATCATAACCCACCGTTAACAACCAATCAGGGCCCACCGTTTACAACCCACCAGAGTGTATATAACCACGATGCCTGGCCCACAGTAGCCAGACGACGACGACGACCGAGACGACGACGACGACCAGGAAGACGACAACTGAAGAGCCTGAAGAGCTGAAACACCGCGCAGTCTCCAGACGACCCTGAAGATCCTGAAGAGCTGACACTGCATCGTCTCCAGACAAACTGGGAGACCCTGAAGAGCTGTAACACTACATCGTCTCCGGACGACCCTGAAGAGCTGTGATACCACGTCGTCTCCGTGCTGCTCACAGTAGACGACGCGACCCTTAAGAGCTGTGACACTGCGTCGTCTCTGTGCTGTACCGTGCTGCCCACAATAAACAGACGACACTGTCGTCTCCGTGCTGTAACACTACGCTGCTTGCCCTGGCTCTCACTCCTTCACTCAGGAAACCCGTTCGGCTGTCCCCCCGGGTCGGGACAATACACATAAATTTTTTTTTATTCTTCTCACATCAGAGGCTCCAAATATTTGCTGGTTTGTAATGCAGATGGTTTTCCAAATGAGCCTGTCTGAAAATGAGCTGGATAAAATATAATGTCGTTATGGAAGATATTCTAGTTATGAACTATTTGGGGTGAAGAGTTTGAGATTAGCTTTAGATTACCTGAGAAGTAAAATTCTGAATGTTACAAAGATTATACAGTATTCAAGAAAATAATTCTATGCCCTGTGAAATTGTTCAACACAAATGACAAAGGACTATCTACTTTTTTATTTTTAATAATCTGGTTTTGACATTATATAGCCATTTAAGTCTTAGAAAGATAATTTTTTTCTTTTTCCTTAGAAGCATAGAAAATTTCCCTATTACCAAGTAGGCTGCCTTTCTTTTTCTTTTTAAGAGCATCTTACTTAGTTTTCTCTTGTTAGAAAAGTGAGAAATGTTATTGTAGGAAATGTAGATGAAGGTGCTGAACCTCAAGAGGTTAGTGAGCCTTCTGAAACAGTATAAGAAATACTGCAGGCATCTGCTCGTGTACATTTTTCTTTTTTTAATTATTAATTTAATTTTATTTGTTATTATCATTTTTAAAATTTGGCCAGAAAGAAAGAGGGAAAAGGAAAGTGAGAAAGCAAGTCACCAGGCCAAGGACCTGAACTGTGGTTAGACATGCTGGAGTCTAGTGTGTCAACCACAATACCACCTGCCAGCCTCTTATGTGCATTTTTATGGTATGGTCCATGTTCTTACAGATTCTCAAACTGATTTATTTTTAAAAAAAAGAATTCAAAAGCTCTTAAGCTAATAATTAGTAAATCTTTTGTAATATTTAAGTATTTATGCTTTCTGGTATCCTTCTTTATATCTATTTCTATTTCAGATTCCCGCTCTCTCTCTAGAGAGAGATAGATAGATAGATAGATAGATAGATATGTGTGTGTGTGTGTGTGTGTGTGTGTGTGTGTGGATGGGCAACTATTTGTAAAAAAACAAATAGTAGCATTCACACAAATTTTCTTAGTTATGTATTTTTCATTTAAATGTGTATTACATGTATGCATGCATGTATATTCATAAACTATTTTATTTCTCATTTCAAATTTTTCCTATTTACTTTTTTTAATTAGAGATGTTGGTAGTAATTGACATTATAATTTAGTCTTATTTTTTGAATACAAATTATTGGATACTTGAATAAAATATATGAACAGCTATTGATGTATATTGGAAGATGTAGAAGAGAAATTAATGCTACACAGAGATAGATATGGAAGCTTATGAATTCTTGTAATTATCTTTTTCTGATAGCAATTTAATTTGTACAAAGCCTCAGATAAGGGGGTGAAACCAGAATATACAGAGAATATACAGAGAACTCAAGTAGCTTACCAACACACACACACAAAAATCCAATTAAAAGATGAGCAAATGACTGAACAGACAAATCTCCAAGGAAGACATGTGAATGGCCAAAAAACATATGAAAACATGCCTGGCATGTTTTAAAGGAAATGAAAATCATAAGGGAAAACTACAATGACATACCACTTAACCCCCGTCAAAATGCCTAAAACTAAAAAGAATAAAGAATGATAAATCCTGATGAGGCTGTGGTGAAAAGAAACCCTTCTGCACTGTTGATGAAAATGTAAATTAGTACAACCACAGTGGAGAATGATATGGAGGTTCCTCAGAAACCTACAAATAGAACTGTCACACATCTCAGTAATTCCACTCTCAGGTATCTGTCCAGGGTTTAGGAAAATCCTCACTTGGAAAAATACTCGCACATCTATGTTGACTGCAGCATTATTTACAATCGCTAGGATATGGAATCAGCCCAAATGATCAAGAACAGATGAGTGGATTGAAAAAAATGTACTCTATGGAATACTACTCAGGCATAAAAACGAGACCCTGACATATGATAGAAAGTGGACTAATATGGAAGACTTAATGCTAAGTCGGAAAATGAAAGACAGACTTTCACTCAATAGATTCTGAATGTCTGTGCTCTATAGCAGAAACTGAAACTTTGGAAGGTATAGTAGTAGGGAAGGCAATGGTAGATACTAAAAATAGTAAGGATAAAGGGTCATACAGGGGTGTTAATAGAGAAAGGGAGGGAGGGGAACAGAGGGAAAAAATTGACAAAAATTGAAAGTTACTTGCTGATGATAATGTTTTTGACTTGACTAATGAGCACTATATTTGTGCTAGAAAAAGCAATGTGTACTGTAAAGATATATGGTGATTAAATGTAAGTTTAAAAATTCAATTACAAATTATATTATTATTATATACTTCATGTGATTAATATTGCATGTATAGCCTATTCTCTGTTGAAAACAGAATCTTGGGGGGAAAGGGATGACTATGAAGGACAGGCATTGTATGTCCCCATTTGATATATATTAAATGTCTGTGCTTTATATCAGTAACTGAAAGACTGGAAAGTATAATTGCCGGGAGGCCAGTGTGTACTAGAGACAGTGTGGGGGATGATGGGGAGATACTAGGAGGTGGGAGGGAGGGGATCAGGGTAAAAAACAAATAACACAATTAATAGATACAAAAATGAAAAGTTATCTGCTGATGATAAAGTAGATGGTAATGTCTTTGACATGACTGATATGCACTGTATTCGTGCTGAGAAAGACCATGTTTGTAAAGATCTACAGTGACTAAATGCAAATTAAAATAATAATAAAAGAATTGTTGCCTTATTGGGTGAGAACATGAAGTAGGTTGTATATGTGAATCGAAGATTAATATGGACACAATGTTAAGAATAGATACTGAAGGGACCAGCAGGTGGCTGACCACGGTTCAAGTCCCAGACCTGGCAGCTTGTTTACTCACTCTTTTTCTCTCTCTCTGTCTTTCTCTGGTCAAATTAAAATAAATGAATGAATAAATAAAATAAAATAAATAATTAAAAAAGGAATAGATACTGAAAAGTCATAAAGATAAAATCTAAAGTACTTGTCTGTTGATCTCACATTTATTTCCCTTCCGCTATGCTTTTTTTTTTTTCTGGAAATCAGAAAACTACATATCCCAGAATCCTTTGGCAACTGACTCTAGCTGGGCTCTGCTAATTGAAAGTGCTGCTGTGAATACATAAGGTATGAGAAAAGAGTGATTTGTTTTCTGTTTCTGAGGTTCCTACAGCAATACCAACAGCAGTAATGGGAAAAATCTGGGCTTCTGGGTCAACCTCAAGTAGTGGAGTTTCACAGCTGCAGGAAGAATGTTAGAGCAACTATAGGAGTACGCTGATCATGAGCTTTAGCTGTTGCCAAGAAAGTACCAATTTTGGACACACATAAACGGCTTTTATGTAGGCTTAAGACAGGACTATGTCCTTCAAAGAACTGTAAAAATTAATAGGATAGATATACCAAAAACAGCCTTTAACTTAAGATCACTTTTTTTGCAATGTTTGTAAAATAATGTTGTGAGATTTTTTTTTTTTTGAGAGGTTTTTGCTATAGGGTGCGTGCGCTCGCCAGACAGAGAGAGACAGAAAGCGAGAAATCACGACACCCCCCCCACGGGGGATGGGCACTCTGTAATCCCTTCTCCTCCATTCTCCTCTGGTGGTCTTGGGCAGGCACGCACATGCGCTTGGCATGAGTTTTAAGCCACAGAGTCCGGGACGCGAACTGCAGTCGACTACATGGGAGTCCAGCGACATAGCCATTACACTAACGGCTGGTCTCTCGCGAGTTTTTATATGCTTAAATTATTACCAAAAATTTTTTTTTAATTTTTTTTTTTTGAGAGAGGTTTTTGCTATAGGATATGTGCGCTCACCAGAAAGACAGAAAGAGACAGAGAGACAGAAAGTGAGAAATCACCCCCCAGAGGGGATGGCCACGCCGCAATCCCTTCTCCTCCATTCTCCTCTTGGGATCTTGGGCACGGACGCACATGTGCCCGGCATGAGTTTTAAGCCACAGAGTCCGGGACGCGAACTGCAGTCGACTACAGGGGAGTCCAGCGACATAGCCATTATGCCAATTGCTGGTCCCTACAAAAGGAATCTTACATGAATTATACAGTAACATAAAATATCAATAGGTCATTTAACTGTGAAATCAGATCATACAAATTATGCACCACTGTGCCCTGATTTAATTGAGAACTGAGTTTAAAAGAATGTTCCAAGAGACAGAAACAGGTTGTAGTTTGCCTGTAAAGCTCTTTCTTGAGGCAGAATTTTAAGATGAATCTTTCCTTTTCCTTTCTTTGTCTTTTTCTTTGTCTTTTCTTTTTCTTTTTCTCTTTCTTTCCTTTCTTTTTCTTTTCTTTCTTCCTTTCTTTTTTCTTCCTTACTTCTTTCCTTCCTCTCTCTTCCTTCCTCCTTCTTTTTCTTTCTTTCCTTCTATCTCTCTTTCTTTCTTCCTTTTTCTTTTTCTTTCTTCTTCTTTTCCGTTTTCTTTTTATTTTCTTTTACTCCTTCCTTTCTTCCTTTTTTTTCTTTCTTGTTCTTTTATCTCTTTTTTTCAAAAATATAAAGAACCTTGGAAATGGTCAGGTCATTGCACTTGCTTACCACGTGAACAAAATGAAATGATAGTCCTGATACTTATTTCTTAAAATTTATAAGACTAGTTGGTGACAAACTGGGACAAGTACTCAGATTTCATTCTGTGTAATTGGGTGTGTTGTTTGTAAACAGTGTGGTCAGGATAAAAAGATTCTGCAGCTATGTATGCTTGCTTTAATTCTTCTAGTGACACACTGACTTTGAAATCTTCCAGAAGTACCCAGTCAGCAGAGAGAAAAAGATTGATGCTTTAGAAAACCCTGCTTTGAGCAATTTTTTTTTTTGTCCACTCCAGGTGAATTCATGCAGATTACAGACATTTACTGATTTTTTTAATGACATTAAGTAATTTCACACATATTCAGAGTTTCCCATTCTCAAAAGATATTTTTAGGAGATCTTGCTTCAACTTCTAGGGTCCTATTATGTTAAATTTTATGAAATTAATAATTTATAGGTAAAAAATTGTCAAATATTTTTTTAAAAAATTGTTTTATTTATTGTTATCATTATTTTTACTTTGCTGTGAGGCACACATATTCGCCAGAGCAAGACATAGAGAGAGAAAGTGAGAAAGCAAGCCACCATGTCTGAGACTCAAACCATGGCCAGCCATGTGGGCATCCAGCGCCTTAATTACCATGACACCTGCCGGCCCCTCAAATAGCATTTTTATATAACTCAACCTAATAAAAGAGAGTTGATCTTTCTGTTAGATTATTTTTTGATTAGTGAAAATTCAAAAGGTTTGGAGCTCAATATATATCAAGAACACTTTGCTAATATTATTATGTAGGTAGAAATTATTCTCTGAGATATTAAAAGGCCTCTTGATTTTCCCTTGGGAATGTCTCCTGCTTATTTTACTCAAGCTTCAGGTGACATCCTATCAGTTCACTGATTATATACAGCATTTTCGTACTGATTCATTGTAATAAAGATTTCATCAAGCTACAGATAGAAACACATTCCATTTGGATGTCCATTTTCTCACCATTGCTGTGCCCTGTTCTAAAACACACTGGAAGATTTGAATAACTCGGCCATATTACAGTATCGGTCATAGCGAAAATCACTAACAGCATAATCTCTGAGAGAGATGCCAATGTCCAGAAGACAAGATCACAGAGTTAGGTCATTAGTAATCAATAATTTATACAACAGATTTGTTTTCTTCCTGGCTCAGATGTAGTGGTATGAACTTCTAAGACACTATGCTCTGCAGGCTGGGATCATATGGGAGGCACAATTACTATTCCTGGTTCAACTGAAAGACCGACCATGGTTCATGTACTTGTAAGGCAATAGTGAGGCAGGAGGATCACGACATGGTGAGACCATGTTTAAAAAAATAAAAATTGAAAAATTTGTATATATCAATATATATACTATATGCACATATTTGTGCGTGTGTGTGTGTATATAAACGACTTATGAATCAAATAAGTAGGTTCATGAAATAAAACTGCAAAAGAAAAACCCCCTTATTTCTACAGAATTCTACTTTCTCTTCTGTGTGCGTGTGTTTTACATGGAAAGAATTCTTCATCGCAGAAAGTTTTATATTGTGCGATTCTTGGTAACTGATAATGCTTGAAACGCAGACTGATCAGAAACACTGAGAAAGGTTACTTGTCTAGTCAAATGTATCAGTGGGGATCATGATACAGATAAATGTGTTCATTACAGTTCAGTCTAAATGGTGAACATGAATCTATCTGGTAGATAAATCTGTATTTGGACAGTCCATTAAAAAAGGCATTAACAATTTTAAATGCATCATTGAGCATTTTATTACCCTTACCTATTGGCTTGAAAACTCAATAAGGAGGGAAGAAAAATACCCAAATTAATATACATTTCTATTTTGCAATGTATGGGTATTGATTCAGTTTTAAACCAATTAATAAATTTTTTAAAGTGTCAGGATCAGCAGTATAGAGTTAGAATTATATGTCTCTAAGTATAAATACTATATATCTTTAACAATTAAACATGTTTTATGGAATGTAATTTCTTGTTCTCTCATAACTCATCTCTTGCTATGAATTTTAAAATCATGTTAATTAGAACTATAAGTTATAGAGAAAAGAATATTCCTAAAATGGATAATAATTTTAACAATTTAATTTTAAAAAGTGTTATAAGAAAATTATGATTTTGTGGGTTTTTTTCTGAAAGCTAGATATAAAAAATATTATTTTGTAAAAATGATGTGGGTTTTGCATTATTTATAGTAATTCTATCTGTTAGGGTTCAGGCAGATAAATAGAAACCACTTGAACTACTCAAAACATAATAAATTGAAAAAGAGAAACTGATTATTCAGATGATGTGAAACCAAAATGAGGGCTATGGTTGAATCCAAATTAATACAGCAGGAAACTGCAACCACTTCTAGGGCAAAAGCGACAATGGAAGAAAGTCCCTTGAAAGCACAGAACTAGACTCCCTGGCACAGCCTGAAATCCTAGCAGAGACTGCCCAGAAACTGCCAGGACCACCCACAGAGGGGTCATCTCATGGGAAATGAATCCATAAAAAGTGTCAGTTGCTATTGGATAGACCAAAAAAAAAAAAAAAAAAAAAAAAAGGAGAGAACAAGGAATTCCCTGGCTTTTTCCTGGGTCTAATTTATCAAAACTCCAGCGGTACTTTTCATGGGATGAACTGATAGCCAGCTGAAGGGGGACCTGGAAAATGTGTGTGGTCCTTGCAAATACATGTCTACAATCTCCTGATGAATAGAGATAAACTGATCTTGCTGCTTTCCTTCTGAGTCTGTCCCATATTCCCAGCACATTTTTGGAGGGCGGCACACAGCAAATTAAAACAACAGAGGTATCACTACATAATCATTCCTGCAACGGGACTGCAGCTCAAGGACTCCCCATCAGTCTAGGCAAAACATTCTTAATGCTACACTGTGGTTTGATCTTGTTCCCTTTTATTTTTTGAAGTATCCAACACATTTTATTTTGCAGACCACTGGTTTGTAGCTCTTGAGGACAAATATCTATATAAATTCCTATAAAAAGTCCATTAATTTCTGATCTGTAGCAGCTTCTTCTGTACTGCAGACCGTACTTATGACTTGAGTTCTAGTTTCACAGGCATAGAGGCTGTCCTGTGGTTCCCCAAAGAGGGTGCAGCCAAGTTCAAAGCCTCTTGCCGGGAGCCTCATCTTCCCAGTGGTGCTTTCCTTTGGCGAGAAGTTGATAGGTTTTACATGCGGCTTTGGTGCCTGTAAGCAAGACACATTCGGAAACTGGCAGCGATGTGATGCCTTTTCTCTTAAGAAAACAAGACACCTGAGGGTTCAGCCCTTGTGCTTAATGGCAGAAATCAGTCCTTTTTCCTCACCCAACCCCTCTTCCTTTTTCATTTGCTTAGAAAGAACCAGAGAGCTATTACCATCTGAAAGCATTTCCCAACTTCTCTTGACACTCTCTCCCACGTTTTTCTTTTTCTTTTCTTTTCTTTTCTTTTCTTTTCTTTTTTTTGCTTACAGGCACTTCCCCAATAAATCTCTGCTGTGACATGCCCTCTTACAAGCAAGCTTTTATGTCTGGTAGTAGAAAAGCTAATGCAACTAAACAGGACTGGGGACTGATTATTAGACACAGAGCTTTAATGTATTTAAAAGCTCATCCAAGGAAGGCATTTTGTGCTGTGGTCAGGGTCTTAGTAAAGAAAACCTGGGACTGTAAATCATAGGATGATGACATGGAGATGGATGCCCTGATGTATGTTCACTCTGCAGATCTCCTCAATCTCCTGAACTCTCAGAGCTGACTTACCCTTCCCTCCTATAAGTTTGCATTTCTGCTGTGCTTGCTGACTGCAGAAGCCTCTTCTCTGGAAGACAACAGCTATCCCCATCTAGGAGTGGTCCTTATCCCTTCTCATTGTTGACAGACCTAAAATTATGGAAAAATCTCAACATAAATTTGGTGAAGAGTGTTTTCTTTCTAAGAAAGGAAAGAGAATCTATATCAAGAGAACTTAAAGGATGACCTCACATGTACTGACAAAAAACCAGGAGAGTACTTGAAGAGGCTTGATCGGGAGGTGGGGGGGGTTGGAACATAAAACCAGATACCTGATAAGAGAGAATATTAACTTGAGGAGATTTTATCAGGATATAGGATATAATAATCCGGAAAATGTCACAGGGAATGGAACAAATTGGCTGATAGGTAGCTCTTAGAAGCCTGGAGAAACTAGGAGACAATGCTGAAGTAGAAAGGTCCGAGTTGTCCTGGCACATAGCAGACAAAGGAATAACAAGGAATAACGGGCCTAGGAGAAGTGGGCGTGCTGAAATGAATACATTAGGTAAGAGCAGAAGATTAGGTAGTGGATCATACACCACAGGAGGCCCCAGAGTACATAATTTCCACCAAAGCCATCAGGAATACGCTAGTGAATACAACATGGCTAACACTGACTACTTCAGTAGTGAGTCTCCTCTGTAGTCAAGGAGGAGGCTAAGAGCTGACCATGCAGTCAGCCCATTATGTGGAGAAATGATCTCCACTCCTTTTTTTTCCATCTCTAGTAATAGAAAAAAAGTAGTGGTAATAACATAACCACTGGATGCAAGGGGGCTGGAAATACTATTTAAAAAGGCAAGATCAGAAGAGTCACAAAAGGTCTCAACCAGCAGAAAGTTGTGCAGATGATTAAGAGAACATGGTATGCCTTGGGGTAAAGTAGAAACTATGAAATATCATTGCTTAATACTGACAGCTAAGAGAAGGTAATAATGGAGGGTTAGGAGGCCTAGTTATGTTGCCCATATAAGAAGTCATGATCCTTTCTCTCTTTCATCTTCCAGATCTTAGTATATGCCCTTCCACCTATCTGCCATGCTCTTTCTTCCTCTCTTCACTTAGATAATTCTCAGTCTACATCTTGACTTCTACAATGAAGGTGTTCCTGGTTTTCTCACTAGTCTAAGTCTCCATAAAGTTCTTTGGTTTCAATGTTCTGCTTCACAGTGCTTGTTACAGTTGAGATTTTTCATATGTTTTCATAATTGGCTTAAATCCTATCCTATTTGGTATACTTTAGATGTGTGAGGACACGCCATATTTATCTGCTTTTGTTTGCTTATTTATATACTTTTTTATAGTTTGACATACAAGTGGTTACAAAAATAGTACAGAGAGTTTCCCTGTACCCTTCATGCAACTTCCTCCAAGTATAGAAGCTTAGATAACCATAGTGCACTGTTAAAACTGAACTTTGATTTCCTCAGTCCAATATTCAAATATACACCTCCTTATTACCCTAATTTTAGAACCAAAGCACTGGACACCTTCCTACTTCCTCTTCTGTATTCTCACCCAGTTTTTACCTAGAATATCCAAATACCAAGAGGTAGGTTAAGTGTCTTTCTCCAAGCCTTAATTTTCACAGTATTCCAGGGAATGTAACTCAGTCCTTTACCCTAAACCAGGGAAGCTAGGAGTGAAATCTAATTCTACTTTATGAATCCCAGTGTATTAATTATTATAAAAATTCTCTAGGATTATGTAGCCTTATAATATTAAATGTTCTTGTCTTGAATAATCTTGGAATAAGACAAGATTGCTCAGCCTCTTTAGAGATGGTGTCCAGCCTGTGAAGCTTCTCTGAAAGTACTTTTGAAGTTGATTCATTCTGTCTCTCTCCCATTTTAATGTACAAGACTAAATTCAAATTCTGTCCAACTCTACACTCTTGCACAGTGCCCCCCTACATTATAATCATAAATGATGAAAATAAGAAACCTAAAGAAAATTTATTTTTATGTAAATTAAAATGATGCTATTAATTATACACCATTAAGGAAATATAAATTTTTCCTAAGTACTAAATTTAAAAAGTGATTTTAATAGATGGTAGAGCATAAAACATATTCAATGCTAAATTTGATTTAATCACCTTTTTATATCTCACAGCATGAATATGTTCATCATTGACTCTTTAAAATTGACTGAGGTAATTATCAGGAAAAATTATTTCATTTTGATTACTAGAAAAGCATCTTCTAAATTATTAAAATCTTTGGGCAATTGCAAAACCTATAATTACACATTTAAAAACAAGGCAGCATTTCACAGCCATTAAAACACCTCTTCCCTGAAGGAAGGAAGCAATGTTACTATTATTCAGACTATAAAGTTCAGCATAGAGACAGGGCTCAGAGAGCTTCAAGAATTGAACACTGAGAAAAAGAATTTAACATGTTCAATCGGAGTGTGATCTAAATGGTTGATCCAGAGTCCCACATGGCTAATTAAATTGACATGCACTTAATTATTAAAAAGGTAAAACATTCCAAATTATCCATGCTGAGGAGATATCAAAACTGAATAATTCAAGATAAGTCAATTCCTTCTGAAGTTAAGTTAGACCAGAGGCCTCCTTCATGTGTAATGTCCTGAGAATTACATATCATATTTGCTTTCAATCTTTTTTCAATCATTTCCTCATATGCAGAAAATTATTTTTAGAGAAAATGATGTGACATCCTGGGTGTGCTATTTTCTAATAAGTATTTAACAACTTTTGAATAGAGTGAATGTTATAGAAAAGGATTGTGACTCTAAATGATTATATATGAGAATTTACAAATTAAACAGATACTGAAATATGTAGCGTATTTGGGAAAACTTTCAATAGATAATGCAATCTACATGGAAATTTTATGTCTTTCAATTAGTGAATTTAAAGTATAGCAGACAAAAATGATATTTCATTAGTAGAGTAGCAAAGAAATGCAAATACAAACATAGCTTTGGTATATATAACTTAATTTTAGTTTAGACAATTGTGCGTAGTCTTCCTAATACTAGCCATCCTTGTATTGACTAAGTTAGAACAATATCAAACTTTTTTTTGTACTTCAACCTAAGTATGGCTTAGTGCCCATAATCTAAATGTAGTTATTGAAATTATTATGATTTTGCTACATTTTACTATTTCTTGCTGATATTTTAGCACCTTAAAAAGAAGAGAAAATTTATTTCTTCTCTTAGCCAATATATCATAAAAAGTTAGTAGAATCTTTTATTTATTTCATAAATAGACAAACCTAGTGATCATAGCTTTTTTTGTTTTTCCTGTTATACAAGGCCCTGGGATCTGTTTGATATTTCTGATCATACATTTACTGGCCTCGTTTCTTCTGGTTTCTTTTATTTCTTGTTAACAATCCTTTTGAATATAAAGGTAGGACACTAAAAACTGGGATTGATTGTGGTAATAGGTGGTAGAGATTGGTTAGGGAACACAGTTGCCTGACTCACATTTCTGCAAGGGGCTGTCTTTTAAAGCTTTCAAGGACTGAGAAAAGAAGCCAAGGGCATTTACTAACTGAAAGTAGAATGTATAAGGCGGTTGGTAATAAGCAATTTTATTTAATAAAGAAGAAGTACATAACTGTATGGAAATACCTAAACAATATAAGTTGAAAAAAACTACATATTTTCAAAATCAGAAGTATTCAAATCTTGCTCTTATAAATGGCATTATGTAAGAGATAATGACATTTTTATTTTATGAAAAGAATCGAAGTGTTTGTAATTTGCAAACTGTTAGAGAAAAAGGGTTTCTTTTTTATTAGAAAATTTTATTGAATAAAATAAGTTTCAATTGTGTGTAAGAAAAGAATAAAAAAGTATTGTTCTCATTTCTTCTCCACAGGATATTTTATTGAGTCATGATCTGGAAGAAGAAGTTAATAGACAGTTAATAACATTTTCACATGAGCTAATTTGGAATCTTATTTAAAATGGTTTGGGTGAAAGTAGAAATTAGTTGTGGAATTTAACAGCACAGAGTAGCAAAAACTAGTCAAACAGAAAGAAATTGTCGTATGTTAAACACACAGATAAGTATGTGGACATGCACACTACTCTGAATTAAGGACAGCCTGAGAGATCTCCTACATAGAATTTAATATGTTTGAAATAATAAATCCATATCTCAGTGCCATTTTTAAGTTACATGAGAAGAAATAAAATTTACAATCTCTAGGCATATATAATGTGAATTCATGATTCAATTTTTTAAATTGCTATCAGCTAAGTTATTTCTGAATATATAAGCCTTATACCGTAGGTTAGAAAAGGGAATGTCAGTTTCTGGATTCATAAAGCTGAAAGCACATAGCCTTCAGAGTCAGATATATTTATATTTAAATTTTAGCTCTACTGCAGCCTACCAGTATGATCTTAGAGAAAATACTCTTATCTCCCTGTGCCTGCATTGCCTTATCTACAAAACAGGAGTAAAAGTACCTATTTCAAAATTGGTATAAGAATTACGTAATATAATGTTTAAAAAATTTGTTATTTATATCTGCTTTGCCTCTTCTATTGTGTATAAGTACACATGAAAAACTTGTGTTTTTCAGAGTATGTAAAAGAATTAAGAAATAGAAACATTGCAATGTTTAGTATGAAGTTCGTTGTTAGACCGGAAGGATATGTTATAACTCAGACATG